>NW_005871677.1:92000-93713 GCF_000147115.1 Myotis lucifugus | reverse complement strand
TGTGGTTTCAAATGATGTCTAGCAGGCCAGGTAAGATCACATTCATCAGTAATCTCGAAACTCTCTTGACAATTGGAATGCACATGTAGAGGAAGGCGGGGCCCTTCGTTGCACGGGTGAGGTGATGCGATTTAGCAAAGGGATGGGCAGCGGCCAAACCCCACCCTGGTCAGGTCTGACAGCGTGGACGCGGCGGGGCCCGGGCGCCAGCCGGGGGAGGGAGGCTCTGGGGCGGCTCCCTGGACCCGGAAGCGCGGCCCACCCACCACGGACGCCCTGGACCCAGGCCTGGGGCTTTCCGGGCCCAGGCAGCCGCCCGCCTGGGAAAATCCCGGCCTCCTTCCGGGCGCCGCGGCCCTTGCCGGGCAGAGCGGGGGAGGGGATTCCCGGAATCTGCCCGGAGACCGCGGTCGCGTCACTGGACAGAATCCGCCCATATAAGGGCAGCGCTTCCGTTGCGTCAACAGGGAAAGCCCCGGCGTGCGCGCCTGGGTGGGGCCGCGCCTGCGCACTGCGCGTCTGGCCGCAGGCATCCTGCCCCAGGTGCGGGGAGGCTGGACCGCGTCCTCGCCCTGGGCTTTCCGGCCCCGGGATCCGGGACCGCGAGCGGGGCGGACACCCCGGCTGGGCTGGGGTCGCGAGGTGCTTGGGCAGAGCGGGCGAGGGGACAGATACCGAAGCGAACCACAAACAGCAGCGGGGTGGGGGCATCCCCGTCCTCTCCCCCCTCCGCCCGCCCGGCTTGGAAAAAAAGACAACAGAAATTAATAAAGAACCTTTTTTTTTTTTTACTTAAATAGATTCAATAAAAAGTCAGAACAACAAACACACACACACACAAACACATCTTAAAATAAACTCTTTAGAGACTAAGTGCGTGTTTCTTCTCCACAGTACGGTGCAGAGGGGGAGGGCAGGGGGCAGGGGTCCCCTCCCCAGTGTCCCCGCGGGCTTGAGTACCGGGCGGCGGGGCCAGCTCCGCCGCGATCGCCCCCTCCTCCCCTCCCTGTTAAATACACAAATATATTATATTCAATATGAATCGAGTTCGTTTTCAGCAGAAAAAAAATACAAAAAAAAAGTGGAAGGGGGGCTTGTAAACGTTGAGGTGGAAGGGCTGGGCGCAGAGCGGGCGGGCAGGAGTCCAGTGTGGTTTTCGGCGTCCCCATGCCCCGGGGCGGGTGCCCACCGCCTGCACCCTCACCCGGTGGTAGGCGCGCGCCCAGCCGTCCAGGCTGGGGGGTGGGATGTCCGTGCGGGGCAGGGGTGCTCAGAAGGCGTGTCCCTTGACCCCTAGCAGCAGCTGGCAGCCGTTGCTGACATGGGTCATGACCTTCTGTTTGAGCTGGGCCACCTGCTCCCGGAGGACGCCGGCAGTGTTCGAGAGCCCCAGGTTCTCGGCCTTGAGCGTCTTCACCTTGTCCTCCAGGCGCGCGATGCGCTCCAGCTTCCGCTTCCGGCACTTGGTGGCCGCCAGCCGGTTCCGCAGCCGCTTGCGCTCCACTTTGATGCGCTCCTGGTCTTCCATGTTGATGGGAGACACCGGCGGCGTGGCGTCGCGGCTGCGCGCCTCGGGCACGGTCTGCGGTTCTTCCTTGAAGGCGGAGGCGCCGCGACCTACGCGCAGCTGCACTCGGTGGTCGCCGGCGAATGGCTGCGCGTGGGGGATGTAGCTGATGGTGGGCGTCGGGTACGAGCTGCTGGTCCCAACGG
>NW_005871677.1:64091-91121 GCF_000147115.1 Myotis lucifugus | reverse complement strand
CCCTCCGGGCCCGGGCCCCGCACCCCGGGTGCTTTCAGACCTCGGTAAGGGTCGGTCAGGTTGAACGCCAGGCTGGGCTTCAGGAGTTTGTAGTCGTGTAGAGAGAGGCCGCCCGGGGCCCGGCCGTATCCCGCCGCTGCGTATGAGTCGTCGTGGTAGAAGGGCTGTTCCATTTTAGTGCACATCCGGGCGGCCCGGGCGGTTTGGGGAGGTCCCTGCGGGGCCGCCCCGGGCCTCGCTGCTGCGAGCGAGCGGTGCGCTGTCTTCGGCGGTGGCTGGAAGCACTGGGCGCCGGGAAGCACGTTCCGGGGCTGGCGCCGATCGGGAGAGGCCCGCCGGCTGCCGTGCGCGGGAGCTCGGTGCGGCTTCGCGAGCCCCTCGGCCCCTCTCCGGTGCGCTCGCCTTCTCGGTGTCGCTTCCCCCGGCTTCCCCCTGTCCGCCGGCTCCGACGCTAGCCTGCCGCGCTCAAGGTCCAGGCCGCTCCGCCCGAGCCACCCGCCTTTATACGGCGACTGTCAGCTGCGGAAGCGCGCGCTGATTGGCCGCCGCGCGAGCCGGGCCCGCGCCCCCCTCCGGGAGCGTGGGGAAGGGGAGGAGGCGGCTCGCGTCACTGTCAGGAAGCGCGTGTCCTTGTAAACAGCGGCCACGGGCTGGGTGGTTTGGCGAGGCTGCAGGGGGAGGGGTTCAGGGGGACCCCTGGGCGCCCGAGGAAGGGGCTCCAGGGAGGGCGATGATACCCCTGGAGTACGAGGTGAGGGACACGAGGAACTGATACAGAGCAAGTGTGTGTGTGTGTGGGGGGGGTCCCCCAGTTGTGCACAGAAGGTCTGAGGGGCCGGTAGTATCCGAGAGGGGGTGGAGGGCTGTGAATACTCTGGGAGACCCCATAGAAGAGAGAAGGAAGGGTTAAGCAGGGAAAATGGGAGAGGGGTAAGGAGAGGAGACGCCTGGCTCAGGAATTAAGGGGGGTCCTGAGGACAGAGGGACTGAGGGACTGGCATTTTCACGGGAGGCGCTGGACCCAGGAAAAGGGATGAGTGTGGGGAGGGGGAGATGGAGTCCATGGGAGAGGCTGAGGCCTCCCGTAACTGGGAAGGAGGCTCTAGATAGGCAGGCAGTGAATGAGGGTCCTGGGGTCCACTGAGGGGACATGTGGGGGACAGGGAGACACGGTCACAGGTCAGGGTCCCTGGGGTCATTGGCGATGCCCTGATGAAGGAGCATGAGGAGGGTCGGGCCACCTTCAGAGCTGAGATGACAATGACAGAGGTCCCACTGAGACAGGAGGGAAGGAAGGGCCGTTGAGGACCCCGAGGAGTCGGACCACTGGGTCTTCCCTGATTGACGCCCGTCGTGTGGGTGACCTCCGGGCGCCTGCGTGCCCTGTCCCCATCCCGAAGTCCATCCCCAGGAACCTTGGGCTGGACCGACCCCGCGTCAGCTCCTTGTGCCTGGACCCAGCCCGGAGGCCGGGGCGCGGTCGCCCTACCCCACTCCTTCCTTAGAAACAGGCCGGGGAAGAGCTCCGCGGCAGGAAGTGTGGCAACAGCCCTGGGGGAAGGAGCCCGGCCCAGCCTCCGTCACTCGGTTCCTACGGGACCTTGCACCCCGCCCTGGGTCGGGCCCGGCTCTGCGCCTCGGAAGAGGAACCTGGGCGCGGGACCCCGCGGAGTTCGGGGTGCGCCCAACATGCCCAGCCTCAGAGGCCTCCCGTTACCGGCCCCCGCCAGCAATGGTTCAGCCCGCGGTGCCCACGGGCGATCTTGGAGGCAGGCAGTTTGGGAACGATTCCATTAGCCCAGCAGAGGGGAGCGGGTCCTGGTCGCCGTGGCAACACGCTGGAGTCCGCGCTCCTCTGGGGGGCGGTGCGGTCCCCGGAGTCTCCCCCTCGACGCCCATATAAGGGCACAGGAAGGGGTGGGGCCAGCGCTGTCCCTGGGCCCCAAGCTTGGAGCCGGGAGCCCGGGCATCTGCCAGGTCCCAGGGCGCGCCCGGGCCCCCGACGGCTAGTCCCGACCAGCCCCAGCCTCCACCCCCGGGCCCCAGCCACGGCCGCCTGGCCTGGCCCCACCTAGTCACTATGGGGCTGTGTGTTGCCAGGCCCGGCCCGACCTAGCCTGGCAGGTCCCCGCCTGCCCGCGGGCCTGGATCGGACTTCGCCCCTAGCCCGACGGGGCGCGGAGGGGGCGGGCAATGCCTCCAGGCGTCCCTGGCGCCTGGGCGGGCTGGCGAGGCTGACCCCTCCCTTGGGCGGGGTACCCATCCTTTCTGCCCGGAGATCTGGGGCCCCTCCCCACAAGCACCCCCAGGGTCTGGGGTGCCCTCTCCCACACTCATGTGGGCAAGGACTCCTACTCCTGTTTAAGTCTGGGGGTTTGGTCAACTATCCAGAATACCTTGTGGAGTCCCTCTCTCCCCAGGGTACCTCCTTCATCTGAAAGGACCTGAAAACCCAAGGGAAGAATCTTGGTGAACCCAGAAGCCCTTCCCCAGTAAGGACAGGGTGAAGGTTTAGATGGTGAGGCTTCTAGTCAGACTTAAAGTGGGACTTCAAAACAGTTAAGACGTGAGCCACTGGAGCAAGAGGTGGGACGCTGAGTCTCTCTGGGAGAGGCCTCTATCTTCTTGGATGATGGCAGTTTCTTTAGAGTAGAGAGATGCTGAGGGCTGGGGCTAGCCAGCCTTTGTAGGGCAGGTACAGAACTCACCAAGGGTGGAGGAGAGAAGGAAAATGAAAGAGGTTAAAGAGAAACTGAGCTATGTGGGGGCAAGGGGAAGTCCAACAGAGCAGTGGCTGTGGAGAGGAAGGTCCCCTAGAAGCTGGGGCATCCCTGTCTTTGGTCTTTGGAGGTACTTGTGACCCCTGGGTGCCCCCACCCTCCTTCCCTAGCTTGAACTGCTCCCCTCCCCCGCCCCAGGCTCAAGGGAGATTCCAGTGGCCGCTGAGTCTGGCAGGCATGCTGCCAAGGCCTGTGTCTCCCGCCCATGCTAATAACTGCAGCTGACATCTGGCCGGGGCCCTGTGGGGGCGGCGCAGTGGGCAGGGTTAGGGGGCTGGGCAGGTCTGGCCAGAGGGTATATCTCGGGAAGCCAACCTGCAGGTCCCAGGGGCCAGGAGGCCACAGTGAGTCATCCCTGGCCAGTGCTGAGGCTGGCCAGGCTAGGGGAGTCTTGGAGAGCCATGATACTGGCCCAGATGGGGTCGAGATGAAAGGAAAGGCACAGCAAAGAAAAATGGGTGAATGGGGGTGAGGGTCAGGGTAGGGAGAGATGGTCAGAGAGACAAACTGGGGGCAGGGTTAGCGTCATGCAGACAGACAGCAATGACACTTAAAATAGGCAGACAGAGAAATAATAATTATCATTTTAATAGCTAACACTTATATGGCTCTTACCATGGGCCAGACACTCTTCTAAGTGGTTTAAGTAGAGTAACTCATTGTCTGCTTCCAGCCACCTAGCAAAATGCATGCTATGTATCCCCATTTAACAGATGAGAAGACTGAGGTACGGGAAGGAAAAGAACTTGCTTGCTATCCCACAGCTATAAGTGCTGGCGACGAGATATAACCTGAGCTGTCTGGCTCCAGAGCATTAGCCACTCTACTGTGGATAATCAGACCAACTGTATGCCAAGCTTTTCAGGCCCTTTCACTTAGGGTCTTCTTTAATCCGGAGAGAAATGGAGTTGGGCACGTGGTGGAGGGATGCTGGTGGGAGGGGAGACAGGCCAGCATTTGGAGTGAGGTTGAGCGGCTCCATGCACTCTGCAAGGGTGTTTGAGCAGGGGGTGGGGAATGGGCCAGCCAGGGAGGGCGGGGGCCCAGCCCAGCTGGTACAGCCGGTTCCAGGCCCCTGCCAGTCTCACCCTTGTGGCCTGGGCACCACCCCCTCAAGCCGCCCCACTGGCGCCAAGGCCCCCAGGAGGAGGATAGCCCCCTCCCCCTCCTGGCCTGGGTGCCCAGATGCAGCAGGGGACTGCCCATCCCTTGGGCTCCAGACCAGCATCTGGAGGAGGACTCTGTGCCCAAGTTTCCCCCACACCCAGGGGCCCAGGGCCTCGGGTGGGGACAGGATAAGGGGGAAGTTCACGTACCCCACCCACGAGTCCCTCTGGGGCTTTCGGCTTTGACATGAGGGTCTCCTTCTTATAAATAGTCTGGTGACCCCCTCCTCCCTTGACCCCACTGACCAGTGGGGCCCTCACCAGGAACCTGGGCTGGGGGCTGCAAGTGAGTCAGCCCTGGGCAAACCAGGGCGAGAACCCACAAGTCACAGCACCCCAACCTCCAGAGTCCCTGCCCTGGGTGTGGACAGGCAGCCGTGCAGGAAGAGGCTGAGAATCACGAAGTCCTCCCTCAGGAACCCCTGCCCTGCCAGCTACCTCCCTCCCCCACCTCTGTGGTTTGGGGGTCCCTCATCCCCTCTGCTGGAGAGGAAGCTGCTGGGTTTTCTTGGAAGCAGGAAGGAGAGAGGCTGTCTCCTCAGGCTGACTCAGCTGTGCATGAGGGGAGTTTCCCATAAAACTAAGTCTGTCTCCCCCCACACACACTCCCGGTGAGGTCTTGAGGGGCCTGGGCCTTGCTGAGATTCTGGGTGCCCCCTTTACAGGGGATGTGCTAAGAAAAAAGGCCCACAGCCCACCAGGGACTGAGGCAGCTGAGCCAGGCCTCCCAGGAAGTGACAAATAGCAAGGAGGGAGGGAAGTTGGGGGTAATGTTTGGAGAGAGGAAGTTCAGGGATATCTGTGGGGGGAGGGGGGACAGAGACAGACTGGGAAGCCCAGAGCTCCATAGTAACTCAGATGGTCCAAGAGCATGTGTGCCTGGCTGGTTGGCTGTGGGGCTGTGGGGCTGCATATGACTGGCTTGTCAGGGTGTGTGAGGCCTGTCTCCCCAGTGCCTGTGTCTGTGTGTTGGCCCAACCCTGCAGGGCTGTGTAGGGCCTGTCTGCTTTGGGGGTAGGGAGGATGGTGGGTATGTGTGTATGGTCTATGGCAGCGGTCGCCAACCTTTCGGACCTCACGGACCACCAGTGGACCACTGGTTGGCAACCGCTGGTCTGTGGTATCAATTGCGTGTGGCTGGCCTATATGCATGTGCTGTTTGGAGATCATATGGCTAACTTATTCCTGTCTGGTGTGTATGTGTGTTTGTGTGTGTGAGGTCTGTGTGTGTGTGTGTTTTTGTCAGGGTGTCTCTGTGCCATTGTGTTTATGACTGTCTCACTGTGGCCTGTCTGGTGTGTGTATGTATGTGTGTGTGTATGTGTATGTGTGAACTCTGTGGCTGGTGTGTGTGTATGCATGCTAGCCAACAGGTTCTGTCAGGGTGTTTCTGTGCCAACATGTTTATGAATGTCTGACTGTGGCCTGTCTGCCTCTCTCTGCTTGATGTATCTGTCCAGATCATATGTGTAAATATGTCAGTTTGTCCTCTCCCATTTGTCCCATCTGTCAGTGGGCCTGACCTGTGAATGTTACCAGTGAGGCAGTGTGTACCTGTAAGTCTTGGTGTCCTTTGGAGCCTTCTGAGTGTGTGTACAACTTGCGGAGGGGCTGTCATTGTATGTGTGTGTCCTCTCCATCCATCTCAACATAGGTTTATGTTTTTCCCTTTTGCTTCTGAGTATCTTTTTGATGATCTTGCTAGTGTGTGAGTGGATGTGCACATGTTGCTTTGTCTTGTTGTTAGGTCTGACAATGTCTGAACACCCCTTGTACAGCTGGTGCTGAAAGTGACTGTCTCTCTCTGAGTCTGTCAACATGCATGTGTTGCCTGTTTATGTCTCAGGCCCAGCCCTCTGTGTGTCTGTCCTGTGTGTTTCTGGCCTGTCACATTTGTCGCCGCGTGTGTGTGACCATGCCACTGGATCGGCCAGCCTTGGTGCTCACCTGAATGTCTCTCTGTGCTTATGGCTAGTATGTCCATCTTTCCTGTACGCCAAATTGATTTATCCTTGTCACAAACACCCTGCCTGCGTGCTTCTGGCCTGTGGATGGCTTTGTGTGTTTGGCAGCATTTCAGTCTTGCTCCTGAGTCTGCCCTGCCACTGTGTCTGTGAGACAGCCGTTGCTGGGTCATCTTGCCCAGATGTGTGTCTGACCCTGTCACTGTGTCCCAGGTTGGCAGTCTCTCTGTGGCCAGGGGTATGTGTGTCTGGACTGGCTCTCAGAGTGACCGTATGTGTACACTCCTTGCCACCCCCCGCAAGTCTGGCCTCCCTGGGCCCTGTTTACTCTGCCCCTAGCTGACTTCTGCCCTGCCCTGGGAGGGGCTGACCCTCCCGTCTGGTCTGTCCAGCCAGCAGTCCACAGGATGTTCCCTAGACGCTGCTGCCTCCGCCAACATCCCTTCCCTCGGGCCACCCTTGGGTCAGGACCCAGGCGTCCAGGGTAGCGGGGGGGTGGGGCTGCAGCGTGGGGGCCTTGTCAAGGCCCCAGAATGAGGGTGGGGGTAGGGAGGCGACAGGCCCAACAGGTTCTGCTTCATTCCTGTCCCGCCTCTCACTTCCTGGGTGCCTGCCCAGGGCAGGGGTGGACAAGATGAACCCCAAGGCCTCGGAGTGCCTGGGTGGGGCAAGGCCTGCCTGGCAAGGACTTGCTCCTGCTAGACACCCTGACACTCAGGCCTGAGAGACAAGAGGAGCCTGGGTCCTTCTGTGGGCCAAGACCCCTTCCTGCTTCTGTGCCCAGCTCTGGATGCAAAATCTCATCCATTATTCACCTAATCTCCATAATGCCACTATGAGCTGGACATAACTCTCCCCCATTTTCAGATGGGGAAACAGACCTAGACAGCAAGGAGAGCAAAGGCAGGATCTGAACCCAGGTCTCGGTATGCCAGCCAAGACGGCCAGCCAGCGCACCAA
Organism: Myotis lucifugus; assembly: GCF_000147115.1. Taxonomy (NCBI): domain Eukaryota; kingdom Metazoa; phylum Chordata; class Mammalia; order Chiroptera; family Vespertilionidae; genus Myotis; species Myotis lucifugus. The sequence continues at coordinate 84,251 of NW_005871677.1, read as the reverse complement.
CCGCCTTCCTTTTTCTCTCTAAAAATGGTACATGTCGGGTGCAGTATGAACCTGGGCCCCCAGGAGGCTCGGCTCAAGGGGGCATGCGCCCAGCTTGCTCTGAGTCAAAAGGGGCCCCTGGATGAAATGAATAAGAAAACGGCTTTAACCGTTTCATCGCCATGAGAGGCTCTGCCAAAACTTCCTGTGGGCTGTGGGGGAAGGGCCGAGGGCTGGGTTCCGGGAGGCCTGGTGGGGGGAGGCTGCCAATTCAAGGGGGGGGGGGAACCCCTAGTGACCTTGGCTAGGGCCAGGCAGGGGATGATATCCCCTCCCCAACCCCCCGTTAGAGGGGAACCCCCTTCCCCAGAGCAGGAGGTCCTCAGGATATGGTTCTCAGCGCCCTTCCCTTTGAAGGGTCTGGGGATCTGCAACACCCCCTCACCAGCGATCTGAATCACTCCACAGGATAACCAAAAGGGGTGAGACATGGGAGCAGAAAGGGGTAGCAAGGTTCGCTGCGGCCAGGGGACCACCAGCCCGGCCTGAGTCAGAGGCCGGGACTCGCCGACCCCAACCCCCTTCCCTGGAGACCGGGAGCGGGAAGCGCGTGATCTGCCGACCAGGGAGCCGGAGGAAGCGCGGGAGCGGAGGACTCGGGGCTAGCGGCCGTCTGCAGGAAAGCTCCGGTTCCCATGGTAACCGGGGGGGGGGGGGTCTCGGTTCGACAGGGGTTCCTTCCCCGGCAGGGACGGCCCCCAGGCGCGGGGGGAGCCCCTGCGCTCCGTCGAGGGGCCTCGAGTTTCGGGTCGGGCAGGAAGGGGTTAACGGCGCCCCCCTCCCGGACTTCACCCGCGCCCGGAGCCCGGAGCCCCGAGGCCCGGGTGGGGCCGGGCTCTGCCCCTCGCGCCCCAGCAGTCGCCCCCGCACGCGCACACTCAGCCGGCCCATCCCTGTTCCCCGCGCTCGCTCGCACGCACGACCGCGTCGGGCTCCACGCACTCAGCGATCCCCGTCGTGTCTCACGTCACGCACGACGCACGCGCCCCCGCAGCCGGGGCGGGAGCCTTCCCAGCAGAGCCGGGCAGGATGCAGCGCGCCCGACCCCGTGTGCGCACATCGCTTCCCCACGGAGCGCTGTGTCCCGTGACTTGAGCGCGCCCCCCAGCAAGGTCACAGCCCGCCCAGGGCCCCCCCACCGCGCTCCCCGGGCCGGGAGACACCGGCCACGCGGTGGCAAAGCCGTCAGAGTCCAGCCAGCCCTGCAGCGGACGGGATGGGGTCACATAGACACAGACACACCTGTCACCCACCGTTTGTGGTGGGGACACAGACAGGCAGTCTGACAAAGCCACACCATCACCATCAAGACAAAGTAAGGCACGCCCTGGCTGGTTTGGCTCAGTGGCCAGAGCGTCAGCCTGCGGACTGGAGGGTCCGGGGTTCGATTCCTGGTCAGGGCACATGCCTGGGTTGCCGGCTTGATCCCCTGTGGGGGGCTTGCATGAGGCAGCCGATCAATGATTCTCTCATCATTGATGTTTCTATCTCTCTCCTTCCTCTCTGAGATCAATAAAAATATGTATATTTTAAAAAAGACAAAGTAAGACACAAAGTCTTGGACATGGAGACCCATGAGGCTCATCACAAACGGCGCATGAAGTCAAGTAGGGCCACAGGGACAAACCCAAAGGCCACATCCAGTGACATCCATATTATTGTGGGGACATGGACAAGCCAAGGACACATGACAGGATCACATGTCACAGAAAGATATATGATAGAAAGTAGGACACAGTCACACAGAAACACACCCTAAAGCCACATTGAGGTACTGGTTGTCACATACTTCTCACACAAAGAAAGACACAGGTATATAGACACAAAGCAAGGTCTCAATAGAGAGCATGTACCCCAGCCCCTGACAGCCCCCCAATCCCACACACCACCAAATCACACAGAGATAGCCTGTTGCATAAAATTCCCAGGGCTCCAAGACATACCAAGACACACACCTACATGTGCATACAATCACAAACACACCATCTCATACCTACAAAATGTGAGCACGCTTTACATGGACTCAGACATACAGATGTGAGGAGGGGGACAAGATGGAAGTTTCTGGAGCGATGTGTCTGGAGTGCAGAGCGCCTGTCAGAGTCCCCCATGGTATGTGGCGTGGTGTCCACACTATAGCTGTAGTCAGCCCTGGGGGAAGGGCACCATCCTCCAATTATACGATCCCAGGGTCCCCATCCCAGCCTTCATGACTGGGTCTCTGCCCAGATGTGAAGGCTGGAGGGTGCGGGCGGGGGTCCAGCTGTGGCCGCAGGGAGGGGTTGAGTCACCGGCTTCCCAGCAATACTTCACAGGCTGGGCCCAGCTGTTCCTGGAAACAGGAGGGGGTGGGGTCCCCAAACTAGCTGGGGGCTGCTGGCCCAGACCTGTACACTCTGTTCCTATGAAATGGGGGTCTCCAGACCATCCCCACATTTGGGGGACTTCCCCCACCAAAAGTGGGGGGTTGCATCCTTCCCCCAAATACAGAGCCCCTGCCACAAAATGAGGGCTTTTGACCTCTTTCATTGATCCCCAACAGTATGACTCCCTGCATCCCATTATAGCAATCACTGCTCTTCTCTGCCCACATTGGAGCTCCCTTTCACCCCAAACATGAGATTCCTGCTGCCCCAGATGGAGGGTTGTGGCTCCTCTCCCAAATTGATGGCACACGGACCTTTCTTTAAATATGGGGATCCAGGTCACTTGTTGTCTAGAATGCCCATCCTATCACATCAGCATTAGAACAATTCAAGACCATGCTCCAAATATTTGAATTCCCGGATTCCTTTTAAACATCAAGATCTCTGCGGCTTCTGTGAACATTGGGGACCCCAACCTAAATATATGGTGATTCCAGTATGTCCCCAAACATTAGGCAACCAGGTCCTCTCACCAACACTCCCACCCTCCAGCCCCCATCCTTGTTCAGCAACAGCCCTAGTTCCTGGCTCACCTTCCACTTCTACCCGGGGCCAGGATGGCCCATTTCCCCCTATTGGCGGCACCCTTCCCTCCGGTGGGTGCGGGACGCCGGAGCCAGCCGCAGCGGTTCCCACGCCCGCCGGAAGGCCGCCCGGTCCGGAAGCCAGCACAGCCTGCGGGCCCCGGGCCCCTTCCCCCATCTCCCCCTCCCACCCCAACCCCCCCAGCTCCCAGGGGCTGGAGGCTGAAAACAACACGGGAAGGGGACGTGGGGGTGTGGACGAGCCTCCGAGTGGGTGCGCGCGGCTGCGCATCTCAGTGGGCCGGGACCGCGTGTCTGGCGGCAGAGTGCGTGTTTGTGCGAAGCGGCGTGGGGGCTGCGGTCATCCTGCCAAACCCGCTCCGCCGCAGGGCTGGCGGAGCCGGACTCTGCGTTGCCGGGATCAGCGCCCCTCCCCTCAGACCTAGACCCAGCCCCGAAGCAGAGCCCGCCCTCCCCTCCGGGTACAGCTAATAACCTCTAATTACTGCTCGTTATGTCGCCCGCCCGGGGGGAGGGGCTTTCGGAGAACTCGGGCGTCGGCGGGCGCCGGCTCTACCACTCCTCCCGAAGCCGGGTCCACCCAGAGCCTCTGTTTCCCCGCCGGTGAACCGAGAATTAAAACACCACTTGCCATCTAGAGTCCCGGGGAGATTCCAGCCGCTTACATACGAAAATCGCGAAGCGCAGGGACTGTATACTGTAGGCACTCAATAGATGGTGGCTGCGATTGTATTGTTAACTGCTTTGGTTCTCTTTCCTTTGAGCCCCCTCCCTAGGCCGCCTTCCTGCGGCCTGAGCGCCCCCTGGTGGGCGCGGGGACCCGGGCGGCCTGGCCTGGGCTTTGAGACCCGAGGACCCCTGCCCGGAGCTCGGGAAGGTGAAGGTGCGGGGAGCCCCGTGGAGGACGGATCCAGGCTGCGCAAGTGTGTTTGTCCATCATCACCAGGACGTTGTCTGGCTAAATCACCCTGTCCTCGACCTAGGACCACATCCATGTCTCCTTATCTACCCCGGGCAAGACTCCCGAGGCACCTCCACCAGACAGACCCCTTTGAGACCCCCCGCTCCAGGTCCAAAGGATGTGTAATGGCTGCCCCTTCCCCGCGCAGACAGAATTCCTCCCGGCCGAAGGGAGGCTGAGGAACGATCCTGAGGTCCCCGCTACTCCCCCCCAGCCCCCCATCTAAAGAGCAGGGTGAGACCGGAAGCGCAAGGTTGGCGCAGACTGACCCCTAGCGGCAGGGCGGGCGCCCGAACGCTGCCCGGAACCAAGATGGCCGCCCTGGAGGCCTGAGAGGGCGCCGGGAGGCGATCACGTGTCAGGGGCGGGGCCTGGCGCCTAGGGGGCGGGGCGGGGCGGGGCGGCGCTCTAGGCCGAGCGGGAGGTCGCGGTTGCGGGCGCTCGCTGGTGGCGGACCTGGAGGAGGCTGCGGTGGCGGGGCTCCACGGCCGGGGTCAAATCCGATCGGGAGCCATGAGCGTGGACAAGGCCGAACTATGTGTGTCTCTGTTCACCTGGGTAGGTCGGGGGTGGGGCCAGGGGCAGGTGAGCGCCCGTTCTTGCCGCCCGGGAGCCCGGCCTTGGTTCAGCTCACCTTTCGTCCTGGGGCTGGGCGGAGGAAGGGGGTCGTCGGCTTGCTGGGCCGTTGGACTCTGGCCTGAGCACCCGCCCCTGTCACGTAGAAGGTCTGCGTGGACAGGACAGGTGAGGTCCCGCCCCTTCGTTACTGGGTCACGTGGGGCCGGGCCACAGGTGAGCTGGCCTCGTGACCCGTCGCCTGTGGGAGCAGGTGATTTGGTTCCGCCTTGGCCTGGTCGCGGGAGGTTGGTGGGACGGAGGTGAAGTGAGGCCACGCCCCCTCCGGTCCCAGGTGAGCAGAGGTCACTCCCCCAAGGACCTGGCTTGTGGAGCAACAGGCCAGCTCCTGTTCAACCGTGCAAGCTCAACTGTGTGAAGTTCACGCTGACCGACAAAGTCTGCAAAGGGGAGTGGCTCAGTGACCCAGGCCCTGACGCTGCCTGTTGCGCTCTGCTCTTCCCCACAGTTGCAGACGTTCCCCGTCCCATCCCCCTGTGCCAGCCCCCAGGACCTGAGCAGTGGCCTGGCCATAGCCTATGTGCTGAACCAGATGTGAGTGAGGCTGAGGGGGAGGGCCCCAGAAAGGTCTCCCAGCAGCTCATTCCACCTTCTCACCTCCAGAGACCCTTCCTGGTTCAACGAGGCCTGGCTCCAGCGCATCTCAGAAGACCCAGGTCCCAGCGGGAGGCAGAAGGTGATAGGTGGACTCGCCTGGGTTCAGACTGGTGAAGAGATGATCAGAGAAGGGTCAGATAGACATATTTCCTGGGCGATGGACAGACAGACCTGGTTAGGAAGAGGGATAGATGTCTGGTGATCAGCCAACTTTATTCCATTCATCTATCGAGCAGGCCTGGGCATGCCACAAGGAATAACAAAAACCTGCATGCACAAACATAAATGTTGACTTCCAGTGGCAATATGTTGTGTGAAGACAATAAAGCAGGCCAGGCGTGAGAACAACTGGGGGTTGGTGGACGGTCACTCCAGATAGGCTGATCTCCGTGTAACATTTGGGGGAACAGTATTCCAGGCTAGGGAAGAGCAAGTGCAAAGGCTCTGAGTTGGGAATGAGCTTGGTGTGACTGAGGAATGGTAGAGGAGTCTGAACAGGAAGCAAAGGAATGGTATGTGAGAGCTTCAGGGGCCTGGCGGGCTGGGGCAGGGAGGTGGGTTCTAAGTGCTGTGCAAAGTCAAGGAAGGGTTTTAGAAAAGGAAAGACACAACCTGGCTGGGGCTTGACAAAGCTCCCTGACTGCTTCCAGAGGAATGGAAAGTGGAAGCTGGGGTAGGGCTGATGCAGTAATGCAGGGAAGAGGTAACAGTGGCTGGGGCCAAAGGGTGGTGGGACAGACGGTGATAAGTGATTGGATTCTGGGGACATGGGAACAAGATGAGCAGGTGGATAAAAAAGGCAGGCAGGCAGGCAGGCAGGCAGGCCAGGCCTAGGAGAAGGGACATTCAGATGGAGAATGAGGCCAAACAGGATGAGATGACCAGGGATTGGCAGGGGAGGTGGAAAAAAAAAAGGATGGGGAAGATAGATTCAGGGTGAGGGCTGCCTGGCACCTTCTGGGGGGGCTCTGGGACTCTGGAGGGGGGGCAGCCTGTAGGGTGGGATTATAGGAGAAATGGCTTTGGGGACAGGAGGATGGAGAGGGTCTCAAGGTGGATCATGGAGGCCTTGAAGGCTGCCCTCAGAGGGCCCAACTCATCTCAGCGCCACCCCATTTCCCTCCAGCTCGTGATCAAATTCCTTGTCTCTCCTCAGGTCAGCAATCTGAAGATAATCTTACAGAGCCTGGTGGAGTACTCCCAGGATGTGAGTAACTGTAAAGGGATTTAGGGGGTTGTATTGGGAGGCGGGGACGAGTCTGTGAGCCCCTGACACTCACCCACCCACCCACCCCTCCTCCCACCTGTCCTCAGGTCCTAGGACATCCCATTTTGGAGCAGCACCTCCCAGATGTGAGCCTCATTGGCCAGTTCTCAGACCCTGGAGAGCTCGGCAAGCTGCTTCAGCTGGTGCTGGGCTGTGCCATCAGTTGCGAGAAAAAGCAGGGTATGGGGGTTAGGGGGTCCCTAGGGGGAAACCCGAAGAAATCCTCCTCCCCAATCTCAGTCTCCTCAACCTTGACCCCCAGAGTACATCCAGAGAATTATGACGCTGGAGGAGTCGGTTCAGCATGTGGTGATGGCAGCCATCCAGGAGGTAGGAGGGGTGCCCAACATGGCAAGGAGCTGCAGGGGAGGGCACATCTCCAGGGCAGAGGCAACGGCCACAGGCTCTGCCCTGGTGAGGTCGGGCCTTTGCCTGGAACTCAGCTGGCCAGATTTCCCTGTCTCATATCTGCCAGCCCTCCCAGCTCTAAGTCACGGTCAAAGGGCCAGTCTTCTCTGTGTGCTGGACCCTGGCAGGGGGGCAGCCTGTAGGGTGGGATTATAGGAGAAATGGCTTTGGGGACAGGAGGATGGAGAGGTTCTCAGGATGGATCATGGAGGCCTTGGAGGCTGCCCTCAGAGGGCCCAGCTCATCTCCGTGCCACCCCATTTCCCTCCAGCTCATGATCAAAGACACCCCTGGTACCCTGTCACAGGAGACATATGGGAACTTTGACAGCCAGGTAAGGGGTGGGGCACCTGGTTAGGGTACCAACCCCATTACTGATTCTCTGAGCTGCCTGAGTAGGAGGGGCTTGTGTTTGAGCCTGAAAACCACCCCCATCCCTCAGGGGCCCAGCCTCTTTTCCTGGGTACCCAGGATTCCCAAACAACCTTGCTCCAGGATCCTGAGGTCCCAGCTTTCTCCTAGATCCTGAGGGTTTCTTGAATCCCTCCTCTCTGCCCCTAGAGATCCCAGCCTCCTTCCCCCAGTCTCCTCCCCTCCATTCCTGAGTTCCTTGCCGCCCCCCTATCAGTCCCGCAGGTACTACTTCCTGAGTGAGGAGGCTGATGAGGGGGACGAGCTGCGGCAGCGCTGTCTGGACCTGGAGCGGCAGGTGGGGCTGAGGTGGGGACAGGTGCTTCTAGGGCAGGGTTATCTTGCATAGCCCCCTTCTCAGCTCTAGCTCACTGTGCCCGCTGCCCACAGCTGGTGCTCCTGTCAGAGGAGAAGCAGAGCCTGGCGCAGGAGAACGCGGTGCTACGGCAGCGGGTGGGCCAGCCAGAGGGCGAGGTCGCCATGGGCCTCACTGCCAAGAAGCTGCTGCTGCTACAGTCCCAGCTGGAGCAGCTGCAGGAAGAGAACTTCAGGTGTGGGCTGCTGGGGTTGGGGCCAGGCAGGTCAGGGGGTTGGGGTGGGTGCGGTCCCCTCACATGCCCACCCCCACCCCCCAGGCTGGAGAGCAGCAGGGAGGATGATCATCTGCGGTGTGTGGAGCTGGAGCGGGAGGTCACTGAGCTACAGCAGCGGAACCAGGCCCTGACCAGCCTGGCCCAGGAGGCGCAGGCCCTGAAGGATGAGATGGATGAACTGCGGTGAGTGGTGGGTCTCTGGGTCCCCACCGCACACCCCCATTGCCAGAGTGCCCCTCTGATGCCACAGGACCTCTGTAACCCTGAAATGCCCAGTAGACCCCCATAATGCCCTCTAGACTCCATGCCATCCTAAACCCCACTGCACTGTTCTGGACTCTGCCACGTCCTCTGGATATCACCAAGCCCCCTGATCCATGGTGTCTCCCAGGACCCACCCAGGGTCCCCCTGTTATCCCATGTGGTATCACCCAGACCTCATAGCATCCCTGTGATCACAGCAAGCCCAAGCCCCCCACAATGCTCCCCAGATCCCACTACATCATTCTGAGTCTTATCTTATTTTTTTAGAGCGAGAAAGAACATCGAAACATCAATGTTTGTTGTTCTACTCATTCATGCTTTCACTGGTTGTCCTAACCGGGGATCAAACCCGAAATCTTGGCGCATCAGGACAATGCTCTAACTGAGCGATCTGGCCAGGGTGCCCCAGCCCATGCCTCGGGATCCATGGTGCCCTCCAGGACCCCGCAGTGCAGCAATCTTGCCATCCCTTGTAATTCCCATTGTGCCCCCCATGACACGACTCTACGTGACTTCACAGTACCCTGGCAACCCCTTTGTGCTTAGTGGGCCCCCACAGCACTCGCCCCCTCCCTCGACCTCACTGTGCCTTCTGTAACCTCAAAGGGCTCCCCCGGGGCCCCACTTCTGTAATGTTAAAGTAAGTTCAAGGACCTCATAGTGCTCTGGCCCCAAAGCTCTCCCATGGCCCCACCATCGCCCCTGCACCCACCGTGCTCACATCAACCCCTCAGTCACCTCATGACTCCAGTGTCCTTGGGGCTCCTCCATCCCTCTGGGCCCCCATTATTTTCCCTGTAACCCCACAGCCATCCTGTGTCCCCACCACGGTGCCACCACTGAGCATCCCTGATTGTGACCCTGGTTAGCATTGACACCTAGGCTCCCTTTATGCCCCCTAGCACCAGGCCCAGGCTGACCATGATCTTCAAGACCCACCATCTCTAACTCAGATGCCCCCAGGCCGACATGATCCCTTCTGCCTTGAGGGCGTTGCGTCCAAGCTAAACCCTGACTTCAGATCCCAGCCACCTCTCCCACTTGCCCCCTCCCCCAGCCAGTCCTCGGAGCGTGCTGGGCAGCTAGAGGCCACGCTGAGCAGCTGCCGGAGCCGCCTGGGAGAGCTCAGGGAGCTGCGGAGGCAGGTGCGGCAGCTGGAGGAGCGCAACGCTGGCCACGCAGAGCGCACGCGGCAGCTGGAGGAGGAGTTGCGCAGGGCTGGCTCTCTGCGCGCCCAGCTGGAGGCGCAGCGGCTGCAGGTGCGGCAGGGGCTGGGGTGCCTGGGAGCCTGTACCTGCATCTGGGCCCTCCTGGCTCACTCCCTTCCCTTTGGGGACCCTCACGTGGTGCTGAGCCCCTTAGAGATGAGTGGTCTCTATTGTTTATATATATGGTCACGCCCTTTAGGCAGGCCAGCTGCTCTCTAGGTTTTGGGCCTTGCTCCTTATCTGAAGCTCAGCCCCTCCAATTCTTTGAGGCTGGGTCCTCTGGCCCTGCCCCTTCACCTTAACACCTTAAAAAAATTTTGTTTTTAAAAATTTCAGAGAGGAAGGGAGAGGGAGAGAGAGAAACATCAATGATGAAAGAGAATCATTGATTGGCTGTCTCCTGCATGTCCCCACTGGGGATTGAGCTCGCAACCCAGGCATGTGCCCTGACTGGGACTCAAACTGTGGCCTCCTGGTTCATAGGTTGACACTCAACCACTGAGCCACGCCGGGCACCTTTTTTTTTTTTAATCCTCACCTGAGGACATTTTTTCCATTACTTTTCAGAGATAGTGGGAGGGAGGAAGGGAAGAGGGGAGAGAAACATCGATGTGAGACAGACACATCGACCGATTGCCTCCTGCACATGCCCCAATGGGAGGCAGGGAGCAAATCGCAACCCACTTATGTGCCCTTGACCGGGAGTTAAACCTGAGCCCCTTCAGTGCTGGGCCGATGCTCTAACCACTGAGCAACCAGCCAGGGCCCTGCCCCTTTACCTTGAACTCAGTCCCTGCCCCTCTTCCCACTCTGCCATCCTTACACCTCCCCTCTGTTCAGGTTCAGGAATTGCAGAGCCAGCAGCAGGAGGAGGCCATGAAGGCTGAAAAATGGCTATTTGAGTGTCGCAATCTGGAGGAAAAGTATGAGTCGGTAACAAAGGAGAAAGAGGTGAGGCTGAGGTCCTACCACACAAGCCCCCCTCCCCCCATCCACCATGGGGTAGCCCACTCGAGTGGGCCTCAAGTGGTGTCTTGCACCCCTTCCCTCCAGCGGCTGTTGGCTGAGCGGGACTCACTGCGGGAGGCCAATGAGGAGCTGCGCTGTGCCCAGCTGCAGCCTCGGGGACCGAGCCAGGCTGGTGAGTTTGGGGCCCATCCCGGGATCCTGGGAGTGTGTGTGGCCTGGGGTGCTGTTAGGCAGGCAGAAAAGGCAGTGCCTCGGGGCCTGTCTAGGCTGGGAGCAGAACTCGGTCCTGCTGGAGGGACACTAGAGGGGCAGGCGATAGGCCGACAGAAGGTGGGAGCTGTCCTCCTGAGCTCAGGGTGGGCCAGGCATCACGGCTCCTTGCCAGGCTGGAGGTAATGGTGGGGGCTTATGTCAAGCCAGGCTTTTGTCTGCACTTGAGCCCTCAAAGATGGTTCTTGGCCCCAGCTGGTTTGGGTCAGTGGATAGAGCGTTGGCCTGTGGACCAAAAGGTCCCAGGTTCGATTCTGGTCAAGGGCACGTACCTCGGTTGCAGGCTCCTCCCAGGCTCGGGCCCTGGTTGGGGCTCATGCAGGAGGCAACCAATCCAATCGGTGTGTTTCTCTCACATCAATATTTCTCTCTGTCTTTCCCTCTCTCTTTCACTCTCTAAAAACTAATGGGAAAATATCCTCGAGTGAGGATTAAAAAGAAAAGATGATTCTTGGACAGAGGATCTTAAGGATGGGAGTGGAGGCCGTGCAGCTACCTGAAAACGTTTCTCACATTCTCCAGACCCCTCGCTGGATCCCACCTCACCGGCTGTGGAAAACCTGGCAGCAGAGATCCTACCTGCCGAGCTCAGGTATCCTGGGGTCACTCAGAACTTTGGCCACACCCTGGCCTGCCAGTGCCACCCTCAGCCCCGTCCCCAGTGCAAGCACCTGCCATAACCCAGCCAGCTCAGTTCCCAAGTCCTACCTGGACTCCTAGGCCCACCCACTCCGAATTCTGCTCTTACCTTTCGGGGGCTCTAGCCCTCTCGGCGGCTTGCCTCTCCAGGGTCCATCCTCAGTGCACAAAGCAGGTCCAACCCATCTGCTCCACCAGGCACACAAAAATCCCGTGCCCCAGCCCTGCCCATATTGGGTTCTGCTCCCAGGGCACAGCCCTGTCCTCAGTGCAGCTCCTGCTAATTCAGTGCCCTGTGCCCTGCCCAGAAAGGCTCTCCCATCGCAGCTCTTCCCGTTCCTGCGTCTTCCTTCCCCACAGCCCCTTCCCTACGTGTTCAAACCAGTTCCTGTAGCCCCTCCCTCGCCCAGCATCGCCCCTAGGCCCAGCTCCTAGGCGGGCCCACTTTGGTCCCCAGAGCTCCACTCAGAATACCTAGGCCCGGTCCCCAGGACTCTAGGGCTGCCCTAGGGTCTGGCCGGGCTCCTCCCAGGGCCCTGTCCCTTTCCCGGTCCCCTCCGCCAGCTGCGGGGTGACTGGTCCCAGCAGCGTTCTCCCCCTGGGGTCTGGTCCGCAGGGAGACGCTCCTGCAGCTTCAGGGAGAGAACAGGCGCCTGTGCCAGCAGGAGGCGGCCGACCGGGAGCGGCAGGAGGAGCTGCAGCGCCACCTGGAGGAGGCCAACCGTGCGCGCCACCAGCTGGAGACGCAGCACCGGTGAGCGCGGTGGAGGGCGGGGAGGCGGTGGAGACCTGCGGCCAGGCACTGAGCGGCCACCTACCCCGCAGGCTGAACCAGCAGCAGCTATTGGATCTGCGGGTCCAGGTGGAGGACCTACAGAAGGCACTGAAGGAGCAGGGGGGCAAGAGCGAGGACGTGAGTGCCCACCTCCTTCCTGCCTGGCCCTCCCTCCTGTCCCCTAATAACCCTCTTTTCTTCCCCACCTGCTGCCCGATGCCCCACGCAGTCCATTGTAAGTACCATGGGCCCCGGGGTGACACCTCTGTCCTCACCCCAGAAAAGGCTTGGGGCCTCCGGACCCCACTCACCCCACCCTCTTCTCTTCCCTAGCCGGCCCTACTGAAGAGGAAGCTGGAGGAGCATCTGTGAGTCCCAGAGGGATGGCTCTCCTAGTGGTGGGGAGGCCGGGGCAAAGGTGTGGTGGATGGGAGGTGTCATGGAGAGTCCTCTGTGAGGCGAACCAGTCAGCAGAAATACAGACTGAAAGTTGGGATCTAGTGGGGCCTCAAGGCCACGGGAAGCAGTAAAGACTGTTTTGGGGAGCAGTGGAGAAACCACAGAGAATTTCATCAAAGTCTCTCTTTGCTGAAAGCGATAGTCATCTTTTACTTTTTACATTATTAAAAAAACTATTTTAAATAGTGATCACATTTATAGTTTAAAAACCAAAATGTATATCTCCAGTGTCCCCTCCTCCCCCGACTACCCCCACCCTGACTCATTTCCACCCTATTCTACCCCCATTCCTATTAGTTTATTATGGCAATCCCTCCAGAGGATTTTTTCCTTTTCTTTTTTCAGTTACAGTTTGCATTCAATATTATTTTGTATTCGTTTCAGGTGTACAGCCTAGTGGTTAGACAATCATTTATTTTATAAAGTGTTTCCCCCTCAAGGCTTTTTAAAGCAAATACAAACAAATATGAATATTGATTTTAATTTTCTGTCCTTATTTACACAAAGGTGGTATAATACGTGCTAGTCTGTACTTGCTTTTCCTATTTAAGATGACAGAGAAATTTCTCCAAATAAATCATCATTATTTTTTATAAATATAGCAGCCTGGTCCTGGCCAGGTGGCTCAGTTGGTTGGAGTGTCATCCTGTGCATCAAAAGGTTTCGGGTTCAATTCCTGGTCAGGGCATGTATGGGAGGCAACCAATCGATATTTCTCTCTTCTCTCTCCCCTTCCTCTCTCTAAACTCAACAAACATATCCTTGGATGAGGATAAATATATATACAGCGGCCTGTGTCAGCTGGGTTTCCATGGGGAACCTAGGCCTTACTGAAAACGATTTGGGTGGTGGCTTTCTCAGTTCTGACCAAGGATAGAATGTAGCTGAGGCTCACACGAGCACAGAAAAAGTTATTTCCTTACAGAGGCTGGATACTTGGAGGCATTAGAGCTTAATGCTCCTATAAAATTCTGGGCCAGAAGGGCTGGTCTGTAGCATTTTCTGTGAAGATCATAGTGTATTTAACTTGTTCTTTTTTTTTTAAAATATATTTTATTGATTTTTTACAGAGAGGAAGGGAGAGAGATAGAGAGTTAGAAACATGGATGAGAGAGAAACATCGATCAGCTGCCTCCTGCACATCTCCTACTGGGGATGTGCCCGCAACCCAGGTACATGCCCTTGACCGGAATCGAACCTGGGACCCTTCAGTCCGCAGGCCGACGCTCTATCCACTGAGCCAAACCGGTTTTGGCTAACTTGTTCTTTCTAGGTATTTACAATTTCAAACAAGGCAACCGAGTGTAAAACCTTGCATATGCATTGTTTCACCTGTGTGCAAATATATCACAAAAGTGGAACTGGTGGCTCAGGGGGCACATGCCTTTGTAGTTTCAGTAGATGTAACTATTAGGTGTTATACTATGTTTCACGTTCAATGCACAATAACAGTGTCACCTCCAGAGAGTGTTATTAAATGGTTTGTGTTTTGCCACTGGTGGCAAAGGGCACTAAACATAGGTACAACTTATAGTTTGCATTTCCTTTTGTTACAAGAGATCTGCATTCTAGAAAGATCACTGGCTGTTGGGTGGGGCATGGAACTGAGGGGCTGAGAGTAGAACAATCCCTCCAGAGGGTAGTGGTGGCTGGATCAGAATGTGAGCTGTGAAATAGAAGTGGACAGAGGGGGGGCTGGTCTAAGGGCCACCTGACTAGGGGTCTGGAGGGTTGTGGTTCTGGTGGCAGAGGAGGCAGTGGGGCCAGAGCACACAGCCGCTATGCTTGGGAGGCAGGTGGAGAGGCCTCTGTAGCCGGGCAGGGACACTTCCCGCTGGGAATACCTCGGTTGCCACCACCGCTGCTTGTCCCCTGCCCACAGGCAGAAGCTGCATGAAGCGGATCTAGAGCTGCAGCGGAAGCGCGAGTACATCGAGGAGCTGGAGCCACCCAGCGACGGCAGCAGTGAGCCGTGCTCCACAGCCAGGTGGGTGGGGGGGACCTGAGCTTGGCGTGCACCTGAGGGGCCACTTTGTTCCCCCAGCAGACCGGCGAATCGAGGAGCTTCAGGACAGCCTGCAGAAGAAGGACGCAGACTTGCGGGCCATGGAGGAGCGGTACCGCCGCTATGTGGACAAGGCACGCACGGTGAGGATGTTGAGTGACCTCCTGTCCAGCCGGCTGCCTCCCGCTGGGTCACGCCTCCCGCAGTTTGCACAGCTCTGCCCCCACCCCCAGGCCTGTCACGCCCCGTTATGTCACAGACTCTTACACCATCGCCATGAGTTGTCACACTCAACACACTCCACTGTGTCCAACAACCTGTGAAGCCAAGGTCACCTTGGCTGTATCTTCCCCAACCTCTAGGTCATACAGACCCTGGAACCAAAGCAGCGGCCACCTGGGGGGGTGCCTCCGGAACTCCATACCTTGAGGACACAGCTCCGGGAGCGGGAAGTCCGAATCCGACACCTGGAGGTGGGTGCCCTCATCCCTCCTCACTGCCCCCAGCATATCCAGGCCCTTGACTCTTGCATCCTTGGCAGATGGACTTTGAGAAGAATCGAAGCCAGCGGGAGCAGGAAGAAAAGTTGCTCATCAGTGCCTGGTATAATATGGTGAGTGCACCAGCGCCAGCGCTGGAGTGTGGGGGCATCCCCGGGGCTCATCTAATGCCAACCACACCCCTCTCTCCAGGGCATGGCCTTACAGCAGCGAGCGGGGGAAGAGCGGGCGCCTGCACATGCTCAGTCATTCCTGGCACAGCAGCGGCTGGCTACCAATGCTCGCCGTGGACCCCTGGGACGCCTAGCATACTTGAACATGCGCCCCGCTGACAAGCATTGATGGACCTCAGGATCCTGCCCACCTGCCCAGCCAGTCAGGGCTTAATCCTAGATCCCCCCAACTCCCCCAGGGCTCAGCATCATGCCTGGGTCAGCTGCTTGAGAGCCTTGAGGTCATGACCTGTGGCTTTTGTTCTCCCTGGTGAGACAAGCTACAGGACAGGGCGGGAGGCAGGTATGGGTGTGTTCTTTTTAGCAATGTGATTCTTACCCTTAATATTCTTCCTGAGGCTAATGAGCTGCCAGGATGGAGAGAGTGATTTTATATTTGAGAAGAAAAATAATAAAGATTTTCAATCTGCCCTGGCTGGACTCTGGGCACTGAGGTGGGGGAGAGAACATGGGTCCAGGACTCAGACCACTGCTTTTTAAGAAGGGCCTGGCTTGTGGTCTTACTAAAGTGTGAATGACTGATAGTACCCAGTGAGAGGTGAGTGTCATATTTGCATTTGTGTAACTGTGCGTGTGTGGTGGGTTTTAAAGAAGCTTCAGACAAAAATCTCTGCCTTATGAAGCCATTATTTCCAATGAAGGGAGACAGACAATAAAGGAAATAGATAAAATTTTATGTGAGAAGTGCAATAGAGAAAAATAAAGCAGACAGAAGTGATGGGGATGCAGGAGGTAGACTGTGATTAAATTTTTTTTATAAGTATTTATTTGAGCCCTAGCGGGTTTGGCTCAGTGGATAGAGTGTCAGCCTGCAGATGGAAGGATCCAGGGTTCCATTCCAGTCTAGGGCACATACCTTGGTGGCAGGTTCCCTGGTCCTGGTCGGGATGCATGCAGGAGGCAACCAATCGATGTGTCTCTCACATCAATGTTTCTCTCCATCTCTCCCTCTCCCTTCCACTCTGTAAAAATCAATGGAAAAATATCCTTGGGTGAGGATTAACAACAAAAGTAATAATAATTTATTGGAGCCAAATTGACAGCATGATGGGGAGCAAGATCTCAAATGCTCCAGGAAGTGGGGATTTGTAATAAAAGGCCAGCAAAAGAAGTCTAGCCAAGGAATTGATATAATTTAAGCAGAGACGTGAAGGCGAGTAAGGAAGGGGCCATGTAGGTATCTGGGGAAGAGCGATCCAGCCAGAGGGAACACCATGTCAAAGGCCCTGAGATGAGACCTTGCTGGGTGGGTTAGAGGGATAGTGTGGAGTGAGTGAGGGGAAGGGAGGAGACAAGGGCAGGGAGGTTGCTCAGGGCCTTGTGAGCTGCGGAGAGGACTTGAGCTTTTATCCTAAGTGCGGTGGGAGTCGTGGAAGCGTGTTATCTAATTTGGAAATAGATAAAATGGTCTCAAAATCGTCATCGTCCTCTCCAAAGGGGTTGATGAGCTGCTCTGCCACCTGAGTGGGGAGAAGGGAGGTAAGCGGAGACCTGAGAGCCCCTGCCCGCCCCACTCCCGGAGCCCAGGCTCAGGGCCCCAGCCACCTTGAGCCAGCCGGCATGGAAGAAGAACTGCAGCAGAGTGAAGACGGGCACAAACAGGTCAAGGTTGTGGTCTTTGTAGTCCTGTTCATAGGCTCCCCTTGGCTGCTGTGGGAGGAACTGACGGGGGGGTTAAGGCCAGAGCTGGGAGACTAGGGTGGAGGTCACTAGTCCAGCTGGGTGGGTGCATAACAGTGGTGGGGGCCCTAGAGGAAGGAGAAATGGTTGGAATCTGGATACAGTTTGAAGACCAAGCCAATGAGATTTGCTGCTGGGTTAGTGTGGAGGAGGGTAAGAGATGACTCCAGCTTTTAGCCTCATCATCTGGACGGACAGAGCCGACAGAGAGAGGTTGGGGAGCCAAAGGGGACTGGTTCTGGGACCTGTTATGTCCGAGGTGCCTGAGAGATCCCTACATGGAGACATTGAGAAGACAGTTGGATCTATGGGTCTAGAGACGGGAGGGATCCTGTGTGGACATCTAAATACAGAGTCATCAGCAGATGATTGAATTAAGACCAGGAGCACTAAAAGGGTATGTGAGAATTCAGGGACTTGGCGTGGAAAGGTTGCTTGTAGAATCATAAATCAAGGCTGGCAGCAGGAAGCTGTAGTCCTGGGACTGTGGCTGGTACATGAATGAGTAAAGTTGTGTGTGCTGATTGGGCCATTTCAGAGAGCAGACTTTGGAAAGAAGTGGGCGGGGCATCATGAAATAACCTGGAAATTTATTAAAATCAGACTTAGCATAATGTGTGGCAGGAGAAGTCAGACTAACAGCATTTGAGTAGAAACCACTAACATTTTATTGAGCACCTATTATGTACAAACGCTTTAAAGCTGTTATTTCATTCCCATCCTCACAACTCAAAGAGGTAGGCACTCCTATCTCCATTTTAAGGAAACAATAAAGGCAGGACACACATAGGGCCCTTCCAGGCAGTGGGGGGAGGGGGGAGTAGAGCTGGTAGGAAGAATGAGCTGCTCTAAGCTGGAAAAATCCCTTTGCCCTTAGCCCAGGGCCGCCCACAGGAGACACAGGCCAGACATGAAGACAGGAGCAGGGGTAGCAGGAACTGGTCTAAAGCCGGCGGATGAAATTCACGAGAGGCTTATGCGGACCCAGATGTCGGCGTGGGTGCGGCGTGGGTCTTGATTCCTTGTTCTTGGGGATCTTGGGCCCAAGGGCCTCAAGCTAGATTCTCCTCTTCCTCGCCAATGGGGCTGGGCAGCCAGGGCGGAGCCGGCCCTCTGGGTGCGGGCATGGACACTCTGGTGAAGGGCTCAGCGTCCAGCCCGGGGGCTGGCGGCTCTGGCCCCGTGTGGGGCTCGGGTTCCGGCTCTCGAAGTCCGGAGTCCAACAGTAGGTCCCCACAGTCACCCTCCGGGGCTACGCCATCGAGGACGCTGGTGCCCGCGCAGCTGGCGGCTGTGGACGCCTCCGACACGCCGCTGTTCTTGCGGCGCAACACGGACAGGCGCCGGCCCAGCTGGCTTCCTGCAGCCATGCCCGGGCCCACCGGCAGGAGGCGCTGCAAGAAATCGCCATGCGCCTCGCCCAGCGGCAAGTCCGCGCCGTCGGGCCGCTCAAACTGCATGTCCTCCTTGGCCAGCCTGTGGGATGGACGGACAGGGGGTCAGCCCTGCTACCTCGCCCCTCTCCTTGGTGGACAGGTGGGACCGAGGCCCACTGCTTTTCCTGGCTGCACTCACCCATTTGTCTGAAAGATTGTGGCCGCTCACCCAAGAGCCAGGCCTTGTCCTCTGGCTCTGCTCAAACTTAGGCCTCAAAGCCTTAGTTGTGGCATTGTATCGCCTCTGACCACCATCCAATCCTCACACACCTTAGCCCTTAGCTCTGACCCCAATTAGTGGCCTGATCCCAGACCTTGACCGCAATCACTCTCCTCATAGACTTTAGCTCTTAGCCCCAAATTTCCAGTTTAGCCGTTAGCCCTGTTGTGGGGTCCCAGAGACCCCCCTCAATTAGTCCCCACAGTGCCATAAGCCTAGCATCCAGCAGGCCCCCCCTCCCCTCCCCCCGCTGGCTCACGTGATGTCGAAGGTGGAGCCCTGGAAGGAGGGCTGCAGCCTCAGGAAGGCGGTGGCCGCGGTGTAGGGGGCCCGAGCCTCCGCTGTGTCCCAGTACAGGTCCTTCTCCAGCATGGCCAGGTCGTCGTACATCTCGTCCACGGCCAGCATTGACACCTGCAGCCGTGGACACGTGCTAGGCGGGGTAGCAGAGCACGGGCACCGAGGCCCGGGCCCTCAGGAGTGTGATGCCAAGGGGAGAAGGGTGGTTCAGAGGCGAGGCCTGGGCAAGTCGTGGCGGGGGTGAGTGAGGCCAGGGCCACCTGGGGAGCCTGGGTCTGGGCTCAAGGGAGTCTCACCTGGAAGTTGCGGTCGATCAGAAAGTTGGTCTCAAAATCGTCGTCGTCCTCTCCAAAGGGGTTGATGAGCTGCTCTGCCACCTGAGTGGGGAGAAGGGAGGTAAGCGGAGACCTGAGAGCCCCTGCCCGCCCCACTCCCGGAGCCCAGGCTCAGGGCCCCAGCCACCTTGAGCCAGCCGGCATAGAAGAAGAACTGCAGCAGAGTGAAGACGGGCACAAACAGGTCAAGGTTGTGGTCTTTGTAGCCCTGCGCAGGGTCTAGGAACTGGCGACCGATGACGCAGGCCAGGAAGTAACTGTACACTGCGATGGTCACCACCTGGGGGCAGCAGTGGCCAGGTCAGGGCTCTCCTGGCCTCGGGTTCTCGGAGAGACCAGGGCTAGGGTCAGGAGTCACTGTGACAGGGTCTTAGCTGGCCCTCCATGTCCCCTTGAGACCAGTGCGTCTCCTCAGGTCTACGAGGAGGCCACTGCGGGATTACCTGGGTGTAGACGAGGGGTATGTTGATCCAGTCGTAGTGAAAGAGCATCGAACACTTGCCCCGAAACACAGTCAGCTCCTGGGGGCAGATGCAAGTCATGAGCCGGCCTGGTTGGTGAGCTCACACGTGGGGATTAGTGTGGGTACTTAGTGTGGGATGGAGGTGAGTGGTCACCGTGTGTTTCTGGGGGCTCCAGGGAGAGTATTTAGTGGTGAGTGTACCCCTGGGGGGGGGGGGCATGAGATAGCTGTGCACCTGGGGGCTGCTAGGGAAGGGTGTTTGGAATCGGCCTCGTGGGAGGCGCGTGGCTCGTCGTCTGACGGTATAATGTCTCTGGTGTTTTGTATGAATGGCCAGCTGGCGAGCCCACCTCCAGCAGCAGTTTAAGGGCGCTGTTGTCCCGGATGCGGCCCTCCCGCCGGGCCTGTGCCGCCAGGTTAGAGAACCAGACGCAGGGCACCCAATACTTGTTGTAGGATGAGTTCAAGTTCTCAAACTTCTTGCGCTCCTCGCGGGTCATAAACCCTGGAGGGGTGAGACG
>NW_005871677.1:62411-63694 GCF_000147115.1 Myotis lucifugus | reverse complement strand
CACCGTGCCCGACACGATGCACATGAGCGCGTCGGGCAGCGGCATGCAGAGGTACTGGTTCCACCAGCGGTGCACCACCAGGTTCACGTAGAAGCCTGCGGCAGAGCCGGGAAGGGGCGCTCGGTGGGGACACGGGGCAGGGGCTTGTGGGCCCAGGGTGTGGGAAGAGGAGTGACATGGAGCCCGCAGCAGCAACACCCGGCAGGCTGGCCACCTGGGCTGGGAGCTCGGGGGTCTAGCCCTGAGGTCAGAGTGGCTCGAGCAGCCTGGGTCACTCTGGTTACCTGGGAGTCACCTGAGATGGGCCTGGGGTCTCAGTGCGGAGGCAGAGGCAACAGGTAGCCCCTGGGCCAGAGACATACGAAGGGGTTGGGCACAGGGTCCATGTCGGGGCGTAGGCTGGTGACCCCACCCGTGTGGGCAGAGCACATGGGAAGGAGGCTGGGGCCAGGACTTGTCAGAGAAATACTTCCTAGGCTGGACTTGGGGGGACAGATGCCTGTGAGGTCCCTGGAGGAGGCTCCTGGGCCAGGACGGGGGCGGGCACTAGTCATCTTTGCAGACACGGGCGCAGTCCCCGAGGTGGCCAGGGGCAAACCCTCAGGTGACATGGAATTCTCAAGGGGCAGGTGACCAGGTGATGTCCAAGGGGCCACATCTGTCTAGAGGACGCAGAAATGGGGGTCTGTGGGGCTGGATTTGAGGGGTGTCCCAGAGAGGCAGGAGTGGGGGTCCCCAAAAGGCATGGATGGTTTCTGGGGGCGGGGGATGGGGCACAGGGAACTCGAGCGCGAACACACCGAGCACGAAAGAGAGGGGGATGAGGCTGGCGTACTGGTCGCAGTAGATGACCAGCTTCTCGAAGTAGCGCTTGTGGCCTTCGGCCAGCACGAAGCTGCGGGCAGGGGTGCGGGGTCAGGGGCGAGCTCCCTCCCCAGCGCACGCTCTCCTCCCGCTCCGTCCCACACCCGGGGGCCGGGCCCAGCCCCCTCGGCCCGAACGCCCGCCGGGCCTCACCGATAAGCTGCGCTCAGCGCCATGTAGAGTCCGAGGAAGCAGAGCAGCTCCCGCCACAGGAGCTTGTAGATGCTGCCGCGCCACAGCAGCAGCAGCTTCGAGAAGCCGCCGAAGCGCGCGTTGGCCACGCGGGCCGTGTAGGTGACGGTCATCGCCGCGCCGGCCGGGTCCGGCCGGAGGAGGAGGGATCGGACCGACCGCCCACCTGTGGCGGAGGAAGGGGGGAGGGAGGGAACCGGAGGGAGGGCTGGGGGCAACGGGCCACG
>NW_005871677.1:42854-59569 GCF_000147115.1 Myotis lucifugus | reverse complement strand
GAAGAGCCCCTCCCCCCACATTGGGAAAACGTGGATCCAGAGTTGTGTGAGAGAAAGGCTTATGTCACTGCACATCTGGGGGCCTGGGGACTGGCTCCCACTCAGGGGACACCTGGATGCCCTGGGGCCCTGCCTGCCTGTGAGATGAAGGGGCTGATCTGGTTCTTGATCTGCATGAGGCGGCCTAGGCCCCGCTCCACGATGGTGGGGAAGTTGAGCAGCCTCAGCGTGTGGCCCGTGGGCGCCGTGTCAAACACCACCACTGAGAAGTTCATGCCCTTCACCAGCCTGCGGGGAGATGAAGGTCAGGCCCACTCTGCTCCCTCTTCCACCCCAGTCCCAGGCCGCACTAGCCTGCTGGGCCTGACCTCATGACTTCTGCATAGCTCATGGCCTCGTCAATGCCTGGGAAGGCGCTCATGGCCTCCTGCATCATCTTCTTGCCCATGCTCAACATGTTGTCCTCCTCGAAGAACTCGTCAGGCAGCTCTGCCACGCCAAGGCTGGGGTCAATCTCCTAGGGGGGGAACACAAGGGATCGAGACTCAGGCTGCTCCTGCTACTCCCAGGGCCGTCTCACCTGGGGGGCACCAGGGCCAGGGGAGCCCGAAGAGGGCCCCATCAGGGAAGAGGCTGGGGAGACCCCCAAGGTGCCATGGCCCTCCCTCAGGCATTAAGGTCTTCCGATTGCTCAAAAGGTCAAACAATTTTAAAAACAGATGGAAAATTGCAAATTTTTGTGATCAGTGTCCACAGAGGGAAGCCAAAGCCCTCTGCAGGGCTTGCACTGGCTGTTCCCCCACCCGGCCCCTGATTGCTTCCAGATTATTCTCTAATGTGAGTCTTCCCTCACCATCTCATCTAACAGGGCAGACACAATCCTCACTGTCCCGCCTGCCTTTCTCCTTAACATCCAGCCTCCCTTCACATGATACACTCATCACATTTCTCATCTGTCTCCCCACCCAGAATGTCAGCCCCCTGAGGACACCAGGAACTGTCTGCACACAGGAAGTCCTCAACATAGATGTGGAATCCACAAAGATATGACCATCCTTGGGGACTCTGGCCAGTCCTGACTTGATGCCTCCTTCTCTATCCTCCTCCTGTGTCACCGCTCCTTGGTGACTGCACAGGTCCTGTGATGAAGTCCCCCTCACTGGCCTCAGAGGTCCACTTCCCTGCATAGAGCTTGTGTATCCATTGCCCGACCCATCACACCCAGTCACACCCTTGATGGGTTATTCCTAGTCACTGGCTCACCTCTGAGCTCACATACCCCATTCTCTGACCTGGGCCTCCTTGCCTCCTGCTTCAGTTATTACTATTTTAAAATATATTTTTATTTATTTCAGAGAGGAAGGGAAAGGGAGAGAGAGATAGAAACATCAAAGATGAGAGAGAGCCCTAACTGGTTTGGCTCAGTGGATAGAGCGTTGGTCTGCAGACTCAAGGGTCCCAGGTTCGATTCCAGTCAAGGGCATGTACCTTGGTTGTGAGCACATCCCCAGTAGAGGGTGTGCAGGAGGCAGCTGATCGATGTCTCTCTCTCATTGATGTTTCCAACTCTCTATTCCTCTCCCTTCCTCTCTGTAAAAAATCAATAAAATATATAAAAAAAAAAAAAAAAAGATGAGAGAGAGCCAAAACCGGTTTGGCTCAGTGGATGGAGCATCGGCCTGAGGACTGAAGGGTCCCGGGTTCGATTCCGGTCAAGGGCATGTACCTGGGTTGCGGGCACATCCCCAGTGGGACATGTGCAGGAGGCAGCTGATTGATGTTTCTCTCTCATTGATGTTTCTAACTCTCTATCTCTTTCCTGTCCTCTTTGTAAAAAATCAATAAAATATATTTAAAAAAAAAAAAAGATGAGAGAGAATCATTGATCGGCTGCCTCCTGCATGCCCCACACTGGGAATGGAGTCCACAAACCATGCATGTGCCCTGACTGGGAATCGAACTGTGACCTCCCGGTTCATAGGTTGATGCTCAACCACAGAACCACATTGGTCTGGCTGTTATTTTTTAAATATGTTTCTATTGATTTCAGAGAGGAAGGAAGAGGAAGAGAGACAGACAGAAACATTAATGATGAGAGAATCATCTATTGGCTATCTCCTGCAAGCCCCCTACTGGGAATCAGGCCCGAAATCAGGGCATGTGCCCTGCCTGGGAATCAAACTGTGACCTCCCGGTTCATGGGTCAATGCTCCAGCACTGAGCCACACCAGCTGGGCCTGCTTCAGTTATTTAACCCTTTGCGGTCGTTTGTCTACTCTCAGCCACCACAGCAAGGAACCGTACGAATCTTAACTCTATTTATTCATGTATCAGTTCATAATTTCTCTGAAAGCTCTTAAGTGTCTAAGCGACCTTGTCACGAACCAAAACATTGCCCTGACGAATTGGAGATATCGAAACGCAATATAAACAAACGCGGTCGTTCCACACTTGCCATGCAAAGCACCGTGGCGAGTCAGTCGCCTTTTGAGAGTGAAGAAATCGACAAGCTTCGGAGATACTTCGCAGAATTTCAAATAAAGCTTTACAAATTATGTTTAACTGTAATTAGGCATTCTCGCTTGTTAAGATATTTCAAAATAATACTCCAAAATGGCAAAAAGAAAGTTACCGAAGTGTACTGCGAGCCAAAACCGGTTTGGCTCAGTGGATAGAGCGTCGGCCTGCGGACTGAAAGGTCCCAGGTTCGATTCCGGTCAAGGGCATGTACCTGGGTTGCGGGCACATCCCCCGTGGGAGATGTGCACGAGGCAGCTGGGCGATGTTTCTCTCCCATCTATGTTTCTAACTATCTATCTCTCTCCCTTCCTCTCTGTAAAAAATCAATAAAATATATTTAAAAAAAAAAAAAAAAAAGAAGTGTACTGCGAATCTGAAAGTAACGATGAAGAGTTTTATTTTGGCACCTTGAATACTGACTCTGACGTAGAAAGTGATAACATTTGTAGTGATTCTACTAGTAGTGACGTAGTTCCAAAAAAGAATTAATAAATCTTGTTTACCCTTCATAATCTTGCATGTTATGTATCACTGCTCTTTCAATGGAAATTAATTCCGACCAGTACGACACCCATGTCCAAATTTAATACGACCGCAAAGGGTTAAACCTCTTTGGGCCACCTCATTCCCTCTCCCCTGACCCCAGTTCACTGTCAGTGTCCCTCTTGGCCGGCACCCTTACCCAGCCCAGGCTCCAAAGATTGCCTCTACAAACACTCCCCCTTCCCTCTGTGGTTGCCAAAATCCCCATCCTGGTTATTCCTGGGTCCCTGGTGTGGCTACACTGAGGTGAACACGAGGGGAGCACACCTGACAAATAACTCCCACCTGCTCCCCATTCCCAATCACAAACTCCAATGGGTCTGGCACCCAACAGCCAGACCATCCGCTCTTGCGAGTGTTTATGTCCCATCTTATGCCTCCTCAAACCCCTTCCGTCCCATTCACTCCTTGCTCTCTGCTGAGACTTGTGCCTCACCTGGGCCTCAGAGAGAAAGAAAAGCCACTGGCTGTCAACACCTTATCCCTTCCCCCCAGGAAACGCCCCAGGCCCTCCACCTTGCCTCCGCATCTCTGGCCCCGGAGGAGTCCATGTAAGAGGTCTGTGCACTGTATGTAGCTCACTCCCCCCGCCCCCCCCCCCCCTCTCAGGAAAAGTCTCCGGTAAAATCCTCATTCCTTTCTTGGAAAATTTGTCCTCTCCCTGGTAAAGTATTTGCATTGGCAAACAAACATGTTCCAGTGTCTCCTTTCTCAAAAAAGCCCACCTCAACCCCCCTTCCGTCTCCCTCTAGTGATGGCCCCATTTCTCAGCCCCCATCATGGCGATCACCGTCTCCATTTCCTCAGCTCACCCATTCCAGACAGCCTTTTGCCCCCACTCACCAGTGGTCTCTAAAACGGATGTACCTGCTGGAACAGACAACCTCTTTCTGCCCAAGTTCCTTTGTCCTCCTGGAGCTCAGGAGGGTATAACCTCTGTCTCTCCCCTCACCTCCCCCGTAGCTCCTTGTTAGCCTCCTTCACTTCTGGACCCTAAATGCTGACACCCCCTCAGGCTGTCTCTGGGCCTCTCTGTTCTCTCATATTCTCCTTTACTCACACAGCTTTCAATACCTCCCTCGGGACAGTGACCCCCAAATCAGTATCAACTTCCTCTGAGCTCCAGGCTCACACAGTTAAGCCACTGTCCTGTGTCCCCACTTGGATGTCCAGTGGGCACCATGGATTCACTGTGGTCAAAATAGAATTCCTGACTTGTCCCTTCTAAACCTGCTTCTCTGCTAGTCTTCCTCACCCCAGCTGCTCAGGGGCCAACCAAGAGATGTATTTAGCCCTACACCAGCGGTTCTCAACCTGTGGGTCGCGACCCCTTTGGGGGGGTGTCGAACAACCCTTTCACAGGGGTTGCCTAAGACCATAGGAAAACACATATATAATTCCATATTGTTTTTGTGATTAATCACTATGCTTTCATTATGTTCAATTTGTAACAATGAAAATACATCCTGCATATCAGATATTTACATTACGATTCATAACAGTAGCAAAATTACAGTTATGAAGTAGCAACGAAAATAATTTTATGGTTGGGGGTCACCACAACATGAGGAACTGTATTAAAGGGTCGCGGCATTAGGAAGGTTGAGAACCACTGCCCTAGACGGTTTGGCTCAGTGGATAGAGTGTCGGCCTGTGGACTGAAGGGTGCCAGGTTCGTTTCCGGTCAAAGGCACGCACCTCAGTTGCAGGCTTGATCCTCGGCCCCAATCAGGGAGTGTGTGGGAGGCAACCAATCGATGTGAGAGAGACACATTGATGTTTCTCTCTGTCTCTCCCCCTTCCACCCTCTCTTAAAGTAAAAATTCATTTCTTTCTCTCGCCCATGACAACCAAGCAGTTGTACTGCTTTATTTCCAAGAGACATCACAAATCCAACCTTTTTTCCCCAACACTCTACCTCCATCTTATTGGCTGCCCTCATCTCTTGCCTGGTCACTGCCCTTACTTCCAGCCTCAACTTATAATCCATTCTCCACATGACAGCCACAGGGAACTTGTCAAGGCTATGACATTGCCCTGCTCAAAATGAACAGCTTCCGATTAAACTTGGAATCAAGGCCAAACTGCTCCCAGTGACCTACAAAGTCCTACACCACATGGCTCTGACTGACCTCTCTGATGGCTCCCTCCCCTTGCTCACTAAGCTCCAGTCGCTCTGGCTTCCTTTTTTTTTTTTTTTAATATATTTTATTGATTTTTTATAGAGAGGAAGGGAGAGGGATAGAGAGTTAGAAACATCGTTGAGAGAGAAACATCGATCAGCTGCATCTTGCACACCCCCCACTGAGGATGTGCCCGCAACCAAGGCACATGCCCCCGACCGGAATCGAACCTGGGACCCTTGAGTCCGCAGGCCGACGCTCTATCCACTGAGCCAAACCGGTCAGGGCTCTGGCTTCCTTTTTGCTCCACAAGCATTCCTCAGTTGTTTCCCTGTGGGTAGCTGAAGAAGGGGCGAGACTGGAATGACAAAGGATGTAGATGGGCGGATGGAAGATGTCCACAGGAAAGACCTGAATGGGCCGTGGCCAGACTGGGAAGCTGAGCCTTGCTCTACTCACCATGGCAAAGAGGTTGTCATAGCCTTTGACCTTGGTGGGCACCTTGGAGAAC
The DNA here is from genome assembly GCF_000147115.1 of Myotis lucifugus. Classification (NCBI taxonomy): domain Eukaryota; kingdom Metazoa; phylum Chordata; class Mammalia; order Chiroptera; family Vespertilionidae; genus Myotis; species Myotis lucifugus. The sequence continues at coordinate 53,872 of NW_005871677.1, read as the reverse complement.
TTCTGGTCAAATGCATCGGAGATGTTGTGGGCCGGGTCCGTAGAAATGATAAGAACACTCTCCCGCCCCTTGGAGAGCTGGACTGCTAGGCTGCAGCTGGGCAAGGAAAAGGTCAAAAGGTAGGGAGCACGGGTCAGGGCCTGCTCCCCGTCTGCATGGGGAGATGTGAGGCTCAGAGGCCGGGGCCCTGAGAACAGGGGTGACTGCGGGATCAGTCCCCAGTCTCTGTGCAGGGCCCTTCTCAGACCTTTGCTAAGACCACTCCAGCTGGCGAGTGGCCGGGTTCAGTCTGGCCTGATGCCGGCTTCATGTTTGCGGGCACAGCATGGCATGGTCCAGCTGTCCAGCCAGCATAACTCCGGGGTCCCTTGCACCCCCTCAACCCTAAGCTAAGGGGTCCCTGGAACCTCCTACTGCACTCGGGATGGTTCAGTCCCATTTGTTCAGGATAACCCTCCCTCTCCTACCGGTTGACTGGAATAGTCTGATCACCTACCCTCTCTCGCTCCGTTCCCCACAACCCCACCCCCACGTGGGCACAGAGTAGCACGTTTCACCAGACAAGGATCGTTTGTTCCGGTGCCCCGGCCCCTACTCTGAGCTCCCTCCGGTGTGGCCCCGCAGGCGGGGACCCCTAAGGGCTCTCCCGGCCGCCGTGCGCTGGGTTCAGCGTGATTCGGCCCCTGAGCCCTAACGGAAATGGTCCAACTCAGAGGGTGCCGGGCCTGAATCCGGGAGGCGCCGTCCACGCGCTCCAGGTGGCTTCTGGAGAGCACACCCCGGGAGGCCCCGGCGCCCCTCCCACCCGTGCCCGGCTCGGCGTGGAGAAGCCGGTCCCGGGCCGCCCCCTTCGCCTAGTGGTCCAGCCCACCGGTCTCCCCGGCTCCCGCCGCGGCCTCCTTACCTGCAGGTGGTCTTGCCAACGCCACCTTTGCCCCCGACGAAGATCCACTTAAGGCTGCGCTGCTCGATGATGTTGCCAAGCGTGGGTTCCAGCGGCTCCACATCGGGCGCATCCTCGAACTCCTCCGCTTCAACCCCCCACCCGGCCACCCCTGCCGCCATCTTGGAACCGGCTCACGTGACCACGCGGAGCGCACCACGCCAGGCACCTGCGGGGGGAGTTCTCGGTCACATCTCCAGCGGGACCAGCAGCCCGAGGGACGTTCCCCACCCCCTGGCTTTTAGGCGCCATAGAAGAGGCTATAGTTCCAATGTTCTCCATTCCCGGGGCTTACCTTGTTGATCTCTCGATTATGTTATCTCACGGACGCCCCCCGCTTAATTAACATATTGGTACGTTCCAGAATACTCCCCTTCACTGATTGGACCCCAAGTCTGGCAGCACTCTTTTCATTGGCTACTTTTTCTTTTTTTTTTTACTTTCTCCAATCACTCGCAGGTGCCGGTAGTCTCCCACCTCTCCTTAGCAACCCACCAAGCACCCAGTCCATACCCTTTCCCTGAAGTTGGATCCCAGACTCGCCCTGGCCTGACGCTATGGGCTCAACCTCATGTCGATCATTTCCCCCCCAGTTCTCTAAACTGGGTCCCCAAATCGTCTCATGGCCGTCTCCTTTGTGAGCCGCCCGGGCTCCTCACGCAAACCAATCAGACAGATTGATTAGTTGACTGAAGACGTCTCCGGAGGCTGCGAATGGCCTAGCCCTAGAGGGAGACCGCCTCCAGTTGTGCGCAAGGCCCGCAGACCCTTGTCCAGTGCTCCCAGAGCCCCCATGCCGGGCAGATCAGGGCAGGGATCACACTTGCAACCGCGCTCCTTGTGTTTCCTGTTCCCGAAAACCTTCTTGCAGTTTGCTCCCCATGGAAGGGGAGACTCCAGTTTAGCGAATTCCCCCTGTTGGACCTCAGCAATGGACAGGAATACAAGCTGGGTACCAGGCCCTTGGCGGACACTTCTGTGCGTGTATGTGTTTGTTTTTAAGCTATTTTATTGCTCTGGCCGGTGTGGTTCTGTTGGTTGAGACTCCTTCCATGTACCAAAAGGTCGCCGGTTCCATTCCCAGTCAGGGCACATGCCCGGGTAGCGGGCTCTATCCCTGGTTGGGGGTGGTGGTGGCTGGAGGCAGCTGATCATATCGATGTTTTTTCTCTCTCTTTCTCCCTTTCTCTCTAAAATCAAATTTAAAACATTTAAAAATATTTTTATTGGTTTTGAGAGGAAGGGAGAGAGAGAAACATCGATGGGCTGCCTCCTGCACGCCCCCTACCGGAGCTCCAGCGCGCAATCCGGGCGTGTGCCCTGACGCGAATGGAACCAACCACCTTTCCTGGCACCGGACGACGCTCAACCAACTCAGCCACGCTGGCCAGGGCTTGGCGGACACTCTTGATAATAAGCGGGGGGACTCCGGTTTAGAAAGCTCAAATAATACCCTGCTTCTGAGATGGGACCCCCAGCTCCACGGAGCTCCATCCCCGGGACATGTCATCAACCCAGAACCACCTTATCCAGGCTAGAGACGCTCTCTAGACTCAGTTAGGGACCCATGTTCCAAGGCAGCGGTTCTCAACCTGTGGGTCGCCACCCCTTTGGGGGGTCGAACGACCCTTTCACAGGGGTCGCCTAAGACCATCGGAAAACACATATATAATTCCATATTGTTTTTGTGATTAATCACTATGCTTTCATTATGTTCAATTTGTAACAATGAAAATACATCCTGCATATCAGATACTTACATGACGATTCATAACAGTAGCAACATTACAGTTATGAAGTAGCCACGAAAATAATTTTATGGTTGGGGGTCACCACAACATGAGGAACTGTATTAAAGGGTCGCGGCATTAGGAAGGTTGAGAACCACTGTTCCAAGGTGTCAGTTGAGCACACAGCCTCAAAAAGGGATCCCTCTCCCCACCGAGATTATCTCCGGTGCTAAGAAGGGGGTCCTAGCCACGGAAAGCTATGCCCCCCACACCCCCGCCCCCGTCTCAAGCGGAAACCTCACTCCTGAGAGCCCGCTACACCACGTCTCCGTGATGCCCGCCCAAGCCTAGCTGAACGGAAAAGCCCGCGGATTCGCCGGCCGGTTTTTACCCTCCTTCGCTCCGCCCTCAGGTCCCGCCTCCACTGCGACGCCTTGAGGACCAGACGGCTCTTCCCGGCATGCATTGCCCGGGACCGACTAGTCGGGCGCCAAGCGCGGGCCGAAGCGGCCTTCCCGGAGTCCTTTGCGCCGCACCTGGTGACAAAATGGCTGCCCGAGGGAGACGGGCGGAGCCTCCGGGCCGGGAGGCGCCGGGCCCCGCGGCGGGCAGCGGCGGCGGGAGCCGATGGGCTGAGTCGGGGCCGGGGACGTCGCCCGAGAGCGGGGACGAGGAGATGTCGAGCCCGGTGTCGGGCGGCGTGAACTTGTTCGCCAACGACGGCAGCTTCCTCGAACTGTTCAAGCGGAAGATGGAGGAGGAGCAGCGGCAGCGGCAGGAGGAGCCGCCTCCGGGCCCGCCGCGACCCGACCAGCCAGCGACCGCCGCCGCCGGGGGTCCCGGGGATCCGAAGAGGAAGGGCGGCCCGGGCCCCACGCTCAGCTTCGTAAGGAGCCGCGGGGGTGGGGGAGGGGCGCCGGGGGCCTCTCTTGGCGCGGGAATCGGGGGGAAAAAGGGAATCGCGAGCCCGGGCCCCCTCCGGCTCGAGGAAGGACTTCCTCCAGGTCTCTCGCCGAAGATGAAACCTGGGCCCCCCACAGAGGTTTGGGGGCGAGTGTAGGCTTCCCCCGTAGACTGCCCGTGAGGCCGGGGAGCCGGGAGTGGGGAAACCAGGATGCCTGTTTGGTGCCATAACTGGATACTGGGACCGTCTCCCCCTACTCGGAGGGGAGCGAATGCAAATCTGGAGTCTCAGGTGTGTGGATTAGACACTCGGACCGCCTGCTGTGGCCGTAGGAGATTTGCTTAGCTCCCCTGAGCCTCATTCGCCCAGTGTCCGTTTGTGGAGCCCCTTACCTGGTGCTGGGCATTGTGCTAGGCGTTGGCTGTGCCGGGGTGAACCAGACGGGCACGATCGCAGCTTTCCTGGAGCGTCTGTGATGGCCTGCCTTTATTTTTTGTATTTGGAAAAACGGACATCTCCTCTTCTGATGTGATGAGAATTCAGTGAGGCCATCCTGGAAAAGGATCACGGGGCTTGTCTGATAGAAAGGGCTAGACCAGTTGTCCTCTTTTTACTTTTTTAAATTAAAAAAAAAAAAACACAGATTTTTTTTTTAAATTAGGAAAGGGAAGAGAGAGAGAAAGAGAGAGACAGTCGAACAGTGATTTGTTGTTCCACTTATTGATGCATCCATTGCTTGGTTCTTGGACGTGCCCTGACCCAAGATCAAACCCGAAACCTTGGCGTGTTGGGTCCGTGCTCTGACCAACGAGTGACCCGGCCGTGGTCAGTCCTTCTCAATTGGAGATGCTCCTCCTATTTAGGGAAGCCTGGAGACATTTTCGGTGTCAGAACTGGGGCAGAGGGTGCTGCTGACATCTGAGCAGAGACCAGGGACAGGGATGTTGCTCAGCATTGTTCAAATGTACAGGGCAGCCCTCCTCGAACCCCCACTCCAAATTCCCCAGCAAGGAGTGATCCAGCTCCACAAGTCAGTGCGAGATTGAGAGACTTTGGGTTAAATAAATGGCATCTATATTGATTTTCCATTCTGAGCTTGCTTTGTCTCAGGTGTTGAGATCAAGGCCCTGTGGTGTGGGAAAAAAATACCAAAACTTGAGAGAATAACAGACTGGGGGTCAAGTTTCTTCATCCACCAAAAATGGGTGTGAGACTACTAGTCCCAGCTGTGCAGGTCCCTGAATGCCTGGTTGATGGGTGGAGAGATAGGATGACACGGGAAGCCTCCGTCAGTGGGAGCAGATGGAGGACCAGGACAAGAGTCCGGAGTGAGGCTTCTGTTTGAGGAAGGGAAATGCCAGGAGCTAAGTGGGAGTAGTAGTCCCTGCCTTTTCATTTATTCATTGAGGGGCTGTTTCGGGAGCACCCTCCAAGAGGCCAGGCCAGATTAGGTTCAGGGACACAGTGTGGCTTGGTGGTTAAGGATGCTGCTCGGTGGCTTGGACCCACTCGACCCTAATTCAGTCCCATTGTTTGCTGCCAACATGACCGAGGGTACAGGCCTCTCTTCCTCAAAAATGTTTCCTCATGTATGAAATCGGTATGGTTGTAACTATGAAAGTGAAAGGAGGTGGTACATGCAAAGCACTGGGCACAGGGCTTGGCATACAGTAAGTGCTTAATAAAAGGAGCTGTTGTTGCCTGCGTGGTCACTGCTAGGGGAGGGTGAGGCTTCAGCATGGAGAGTGAGGACGGAGCCTGTCCCCACTGGTGTGGGGGTTCTTCTCGCTCCCTGGGAGGGCATCCTGGGGGCCCAAGACTGCCTGGGTATCATGGGCCCAGGGCAGGCGCTAAGAGTCGCGTGTGCTCCTCTCTGATTGCTGCGCAGGTTGGCCGGCTGGCGGAGCTGGGCGCGGCGTCAGGACGGGCCACCGGGCCGGGCTAGGAAGGTGTAGTGGGCCTCAGCGCCGCCAAGGGCGGGCCCGACTCCTGTAACCGTTGCAGTCTTCTGTCCCTTCACCCAGGTGGGCAAGCGCAGAGGCGGAAACAAACTAGCCCTCAAGACGGGAATAGTAGCCAAGAAGCAGAAGACGGAGGATGAGGTGAGCAGGCCAGGTTTGGGGGCTACCCGTGCGGCCTTTCCTTAACAGCCTCAGCACCTGGCTAACCAGCCCTGTCCCTCCCTGTCTAGCATCTGGACCTTGGATGTGGGGGTACTGGGTGAGGGAGGAGGGCTTTCAACAAGGTCCCCAGATAACTTGACTCTGAATATCTTTACCTCAAATCCAGGACCTCTGGGTGGTGGTACTGGGGGTGGGTCAGCTGTCTCAGGACAGTCCTGACCCCAGTTCCTGGCCTCCCTGGTATCCCCTTCCCAACCTCCTGTGTGCCCCTGCCCCCCTCCCCACAGGTATTAACAAGTAAAGGTGATGCATGGGCCAAGTACATGGCAGAAGTGAAAAAGTACAAAGCCCACCAGTGCGGCGATGATGATAAAACTCGGCCCCTGGTGAAATGACCCCCTTCCCCCGTCTGCCCACGGCCTGGGACTCTCTGCGATGTACATAACTATTTAATGCGGCAGCGGCGGCGGCAGCAGCCCTTCCCCCCAAGGACTTAAACACAGAAGGAAACCAAGATGCTTCCCGCAGCCGCGGACGATCCTCCAGGACTCTTTTTTACCTTGAGCACTTGCCTCCTGAGACTTCATAGAACAGTGGTTTACTGTCCCCTCTCTTCCCACCTCCTTGCTCTCTCTGGCTCTTTCTGTCTTCCTTTTCTCGCCCTCCCCTTCCTCCTTCCCTTAGCCATCACTTCTGGGAAGTAAAGAACTTGACTTAGTGCCGGAGCTGTGTGCTTGGTTTGCCTTCTTTGCTCCTTCCAACCTAAAGCCTCCCCTGCTACACTTTCCAAAGTCTGGATCTGGCCTGGCGAGGGGGGTTTCGGGGTCTGGGGAGGATGGGGGTATGGCCCTGTCAGTAGGCCTGGACTCTTCCCTAGGACCCTTTTCCCCCCACCCCTGACTGTACCCCCCACTGTTGCTCCTGATGTTCAGGTTCTCTTCACAGTCCCATTTGGCTGGGCCAAAGCTGTTATTCAACAGACACTGAGTACCTATTCTGTGCCTGGGCTGGGGCCACAGCTATGGACAGAACTGATCATGCTTGCTCCCTGCCCTTGTGGAAGGAAACAAACAAAAAGGGGAAGCCATTTTGGGAGGTGCCTGTGAAGAAGTACAGGGTAGAGGCTGGGGAAGGGTGTCTATTTTCATTGACATATGATCAGGGACCTGAGTGAGGTGAGGAAATGAGTTCTAGGTGGAGGGAACAGCCAGTGTAAAGACAGGCCAGAGAGTGCCTGGCCCTTATGGGGAGCTTTGAGGAGGCCCATATGACAAGCCAGGTGAGTGGACTACATATAGAGCCTTGTGTGTTAGGGTGGAAACTTGGGACTTTATTCTTGGTGAGAAGAAGCCTTTGGGGGTTTTGAGCTAAGGAGCAACACACTTTTATATTAACAGGAGAAGCTGGGGTTGACCCCGCCGGCTGTATATATGATCAGAAAAGGAATACATAGAAGGAGCACATGGGCTTGTTTGTCCCATCTTGCAGGCATGACTATTGACATGTTAGGGGACAGGGTGTCCTAAAGGAAGTCTTATTTCCCTAGTGCCCCTCTAATGCCCTCCTGGCCCCTTTGTTAATCCTGGTGGAGCTGGAATGTTATGATGCCCTTGCCTTCCAACCTCTTCTCAAACATAGACCTGGGATCCCCAACATGGCCCAAATGCTGAGCAGCTCAGCACTCCAGTCTATCCCATGGCCAGGTTCCTGTGCCCCTTCCATCAGGGGAAGAGCAGGGCTTGGAGGATCATGGTGGTCACTGGGACCTGTGGAGGCAGAGGGAGGAAGGGCAGATAGCTGTGGTCCTTCCTGGGAGCGGGCAGCCTGTTGCCGGGTTCCAGCCTATGGGAGTTGGGGTGGAGCACCAGAACAGACAAAACTCCCTGTCCTAGTGGAGCTAACATTCTAGTTGGGGAAAACAGACAAGAAACAAACATAGGACACATCAGATGGTTATCCATTTGGGGTGGGGTATGAAAGGGGGACTGATATAAGAGTGGAAGAGATGGCAATTTTAAGTAGGTCATGGATGGCCTGCCTCCCTGAGAAGGTGGCATTTGTCCCAAGTTCTGAAGAAGGTGGGATTGGCAGTGAAGAGTCTTTGGAAGTATTCCAGGTGGAAAGAACTGCAGGTACAAAAACCTCAAGCTGAAACCATCCCTGACTTGAGGAAGCAAGCAGACTTTGGAACAGGGGACATACCCTTTCTCATTTCCTGCTAATACACAGTAAAGTTGTCTGGTTTTTTAATTTTGTTTATAATCCTCACCCAAGGATATTTTCCCATTGACTTTTAGAGAGTGGGAGGGGGAGAAACAAACATCTATGTGAGAGAGGAACATCAACTGATTGCTTCCTGCAGATACCGATCAGGGCCTGGGCTGGGGAGGAGCTTGCAACTGAGGTACATTCCCTTGACCGAAATCGAACCCGGACCCTTCAGTCCACAGGCCAATGCTCTATCCCTTGGCTATAACCCCTGAGCCAAACCGGCTAGGGCTGGTTTATTTTTTTACATTGACCCAAAGTGCTTTCCTTCCTACTTTGGGGATGCTGAGCTGACCCAAGTGTGACTAGTGGGGAGAGGGGACATAGCCCATGGAGCCACTTCTACTTCCTACTCCCTGGAAGCCATCAGCAGTGGTTGGATCTTTAAAAAGAAACACGTGGGAGAAGTAGGTCGCCCCTGCAGCAGCTCAGCTTCTATTCTGAAGTGTCAAGCGGCAGGAGGAGCTGATGGAGTCCTGGCACCTCCCTTCATGGTGCTTTTGACCTAGGGAAAGTCTGAAGGGGGAGGAAAAGAAAATTTCAGGTTTTGGTGAGTCAAATAGTTTGGCTTCAAACTATTCTGATGTCTGTTAGCAGTTTGATCTTGGGTAAGTCAGCCTTTCTGTGGCTCAGGTTCTTCATCTATAAAATAGGTGTAAAATGCAGAACCATCTCTAGAGTCAGGTTCTAATGTTCATATAGTCAATGGTAACCCTGACATTTCGAACAGCTGTCATTGCTTTCCTGGGTGAAGCAACTGGCTTGTGTTTGGTGGTCGTGTTTGAGAAATGCTGACCATTAAACGCTGGTTCAGTGTGATGAGATGCACAGGCAGAGAGGCTATTGTAAAGTGATAGGCATTTGTCTGCCATCTCAGATTCACAGTTGGGCATCAGCTCCTTGAGTGTCTTTTTGCCCTAGAGCTTCTAGATGAAGTAAGTTTGCCATGCACATGGCTGTTGTGAGAATTACATTTAGAAACTGCCTTACAGGCGGTAGTAGGTGCTTAAGAAATGGGGTGAGGAGTCCCAATTCAGTACTCAAATCCACCAGCTGGGGAGAGGAAACTTACCAGTACTGTGGGCCATACAGGTAGCAGGGGCCACTTTATTCTGCCCCGATCCCCTCTCTCCCGAGGCTTGTGCAGAGGCGCTGGAAACTTTACGAGTTAAAAGGGAGGTGAACCCTAACAAATTCTCTCCTGCATCTCTAACTCGCTCCCCACCTGACCCTTATCTGGGGCAATCCCCAACCCTGAGCAAAAAATTCCCACCGTTCATACACTTTCCGGAAACCTATATACATTGTGCCAGCCCCTCGACCTCACTCTTTCTTCTGTTTAACGCCCACCTCCAGGGCTCTACAAATCCCCAGGCTCTGAGTCTCAGCTAGAGCCATAGCCGCGGGTGCCAGGAGGGAATTGTAGTCCAGATAAGTGCTGGCGAGGGAAGGCCACTGCGCATGCGTAGGCAGTGGCTTCGCGCACGTGTCTCTCCAGTCAGATGTCGGTCCAATTCAGCCCGCTATGGTGGGCATCCAGGCTGCTGCTTTAGGGAACCCGACGGTCGGGTGGAGCCCGGCGCCAGCCGACCTTTCCCAAGCCAGTGCTCGGCAAGAGGGGTCTTAAGCACCTGTTTCTCATGAATGAACGGAACCAGGACTGACTTTGTCAACGGAAAGTGGGCTGAGAAACCGATCCCCTTCCTCCAGGCTGGGGCAAAAATTGACCTTGTGCCTCTCCGGAGGCCAAGAAGTCTCTCAGGGCAGGGCTGGGTTGTCCTCAGAGCACTGGGTCTCCAGCTCTTTCCTGCTGGTAAGAGGAAGAGGGCCCCACTTTGTCCTACGGCGGCGCAAAGATCACAAAAATGCCTTCTTTATGACCCTGCTCTCGCCTAAACTTCCTGGGCCGTTCCACTTCATTCAGCTTCAAGTGGGGAAAGGGATTGGGGCGTTTTGCTCCAGTGTTTATTTTATTAGTTCATTTCATTAAAAATTTTACATCCTTGTTTTTTTTCATGTCCCTGTAAAAATTGTTAAACTGGAATTTAATCTGGGAAGTATATAACGTAAAATGTAGCAGAGGCTGCGGTAGGATGAGCCTGTCTCCGGCACTCCCTTTGTCTGGCTTTTTTTTTTTTGGTCTCTGGGGTATAAAGTCCACCAGCGGCTGTTCCCTCTACTCTCAACTTGAGCACACAGACTGTACTCCTACCAAGTACGCTCTGGATGGGGAGAGGGAGGCAGTTAAATTCTCAAAGGGGTTGACCGGCACCGCAGCTGGCTCTGGCGGAGCGGTTCCGGTGTCCACTGCACGGCCCAAGTCCCAGGTTCCGCCAAACTTAGCTGGAGCTTCCACGTGAGAGCAGCTGAGAAAGACGAGACGATGGGAGGACCGGCCGGCCAGAGAGGCCAAGAGAGGCGCTCACTCTTTGGTCACGTGACCCAACTCGGCGGGGCCTGGGTCTCCCGGGTGCACGGCCACGTGCGACCGCTGCTGCTTCCGATTGGCTTGGTTGGGCCAATTTGAACAGCGTACGGGAGCCGCCGCGGCTCATGTGGGGCCGCGTTTGTGTATGTATGAGTGTGTGGTTCTTTTTTTTTTTTTTTTAATTCCCTCGCTTTGGCTCCCTCCTTCCGCGCGAGTCTCACGAGAAGCCGCAGCACAAGGCGCCGCCGCTGCTGCCTCGGGCCGGGTAAGTGGGCCTCACCCGGAACCGGACCTGCTCGGCTCCACCTGGCGTTGACCCCCGTCAGGGTCTGTGCCTGTGCCGCGTGCTGCCCGGGCGTCAGGGCCGTGCCTGACCCGTAAAGGCCGCGAACCTTGGGTTCTCGGGTTGGGCCCGATTCTCGAGGCGGCAGGAACGGGTGGGGGGGGAGGGGGAAACCGAGCCGGGCTTAAGGGGTGGGGCCTCTGAGCCCGGTCCGCTCTTGGGGCGAGAGAAACCGGCCAATGGGGGCGCCTAGGGTCGGGCTGGAATCATCTGATTGGGGGACGTCGCGAGGATCGGGTGTGTGCGGGGTGGGGGGTGCTCTTCGGTGGGGCTTGGTTG
>NW_005871677.1:15925-41616 GCF_000147115.1 Myotis lucifugus | reverse complement strand
TGGGGGAATGACACCTCTAGTTGGGATTCAACTTTTGTTTAGGTTCATGGTTAAAAATTTTTTTCGATTGGTTGTTCAAAATACTTTTTAAAATAATTAAACTTAAAAAAATATTTTTTTATTGATTTCAGAGAGGGAGGGAGAGAGATAGAAACATCAATGATGAGAGAGAACCATTGATTGCCTGCCTCCTCCATGTCCTGACTAGGAATCGAACCATGACCTGGTTTATAGGTCGACACTCAACCACTGAGCCATGCCAACCGGGCCTATACATACTTAAACTTAAAATACTTAAACAATTGGCAAGTTTCCTTTTTTGTTGTTGTTATACTCACCTAAGGATATTTTTCCATTGATTTTTGGAGAGAGTGAAAGGGGGGAGGGAGGAAGTTGAGAGAGAGATTGATTGGTTGCCTCCCCCATCAGGGTGGGGATCAAACCTTACAACCCATGTATATGCCCTTGACTGGGAATCAAACCCGTCTGTGTGCTGGCAAACATGCTCTCACTTCTTTTTTTTTTTTTTCATATATTTTTATTGATTTTAGAGAGAGAGAGAGAAACATCAGCGATGAGAGAGCATCATTGATCGGCTGCCTCCTAGTGTGGCTTGAGCCTGGAACCCAGGCATGTGCTCTTGACAGGAATCGAACCCGGTACCCTTCAGTCCACAGGCTGATGCTCTATCCACTAAGCCAAACCAGCTAGGGCAACGCTCTCACTTCTGAGCCACACTGGCCAGGGCTTGGATTCCCTTTTTTTTTTTTTTAAAGCAAACATTGGATTGCTAGTAAGCAGAGCTGAGTAGCAGCTGCCATCTTCACACAGAGCCAGGCCTGCTAATCCTTACCTGCTCTGGCCAGGTCTTCAGGAGTGGTGGGGAGCTCAGGGATGCTCCCTCACCTCCTGGATGCATTTGACATGCCTGAAATACTGCATTGTTCTAGGCATGGGGATGGACAGGTGGCTGCCTGGTCCCAGAGGTCAGAGGTCCTGCCAGCTACATGGTAGGAAGGGGGCCCCACCGGGGGAAGGCCCTTGTCTCCCAAGTCCCTTAACAACCTGACAGAAACTCAAACAACTGAACCAGTTTCCCGACTTCAACAACTACCTGATCTTCGTCCTGACCAGACTCAAGTCAGAAGGTATGAGGCCCTCGATGCCCCGCCAGGCAGGCTAGACCCCCACTCGCTCCCCTGTGGTCCCCTGAGCCGCAGCTCTCATCCCCCAGATGAGCCTACTCGCTCTCTCAGCGGCCTCATCCTCAAGAACAACGTGAAGGCGCATTACCAGAGCTTCCCGCCGCCTGTGGCGGACTTCATCAAGCAGGAGTGTCTGAACAACATCGGAGATGCCTCATCCCTCATCCGAGCCACCATAGGTAAGGGGGGTGGGGGCAGCAGGAGTCAGCCTGTGATGACGCCCTGAGCCCTTCCTCTCAGCCAGGAAGCATCTCAAAGTGTTAAGGCTATTGATTCACCATGGATGGTAGAACTATTACTACTGCCATTTTGCAGATAAGGAAACTGAGGCACAGAGAGGTTGAGGGCTTGTCTGGTAAGTAGCAGAGCTCAGGAGTGACCAGTGCAGGTCCATGCTCTGAACCACTCCTTCTTGAAATAGCCATTCTTGCTTCGGAGGCAGTCACCCAATGCCCAGAATTTTGTGTTAGGTCCTGAGGGCTCAGCAGATTAAAATCAGAGCTCCCTACCCTTGTGGAGCTTCCTGTCATTAGTGAGTTAGCTTTGCCTTGGAGACTTCCTGATTCCTGGAAGGCTGCCTGAGGGAGTTAACAGAAGGATGACCACAATTTTCGAGCAGTTTATCTTAAGCCTTTTTACTACTGATAAATACATCCCTACTATTTGTTACTGACTTACATTTCCCCCCAGTTTTATTGAGGTTAGTTGACATAATGACTTACATTTTTGTTTCTTTAAAATCTTTGTCAACTCTTAAAACTTGCTTTTAAAAGAGTGTTCTATGTAACTATTTTAAGTGAAAAGACAGATGCGCTTACCCTAAGGCAGCAGTTCTCAACCTGTGGGTCGCGACCCCTTTGGGAGTCAAACGATCCTTTCACAGGGGTTGCCTAAGACCACCGGAAAACACATGTATAATTACATATTGTTTTTGTGATTAATCACTGTGCTTTAATTATGTTCAATTTGTAACAATGAAATTGGGGGTCACCACAACATGAGGAACTGTATTAAAGGGTTGCGGCATTAGGAAGGTTGAAAACCACTGCCCTAAGGGAAGGTAGTCTTAAAATGAAATAAAGACAGAAAAATAGTGTTAAATTGGAGATAGATGCTGGGGCTTACCACAAGGTCAGCCTGGCTTTTGTTAAGAGACTCATAGCCCCAGCAATACACCCTCACTCCCCACATGCCAGCAGAAGGATCTGAATTCACCAAGTGCATTCTGGGTGTCAGGCTCTGCTCTGGATACTTGATTTACGTCACTGAAGTTTCCCAGTAGCCCTGGTAGGCTGGTGGTCTTTGTTCCCATTGAGGCACAGAAAGGTTAGGTGATGTGGCCAACGTCACACAGGGATGGGACTGGGACTGCATTCACAGTCTACCTCAGGGAGCACCCTTACTAGCAGAGCTGTAAGCTAGGGTCATCTGGAGTGTTGGCACTGGCAGCAGCTTCCCCTAGGAAAGACTGCCACCTCCTGGCTTTAAATATTATCTCTGCACTCACATCACCCTCGTTCAGCCCAGCTGCCAAACCCCTGTACTGCCTTCATCCTTCATTCAGATGCCTACTGCAGGTTGTACTTGAGTTTCCAGTAAGCAGTACGAGGTCTCAGGAAGCCATGTGGCCCTCTTGGACCTGCTCCCTGCCCCTCCCAGCCCTCACCTCCTTCTGCTCAGGCCCTGTGGTTCCTTATCCGTCTGTAATCTCTCCAGGCATGCCCCTGCCCTCGGGCCTTTGCACCTGCCATTCTCTGCCTGGGATGCTCTTTACCCAGGGACCCGGATGCTGCTCCCTCATTTCCTTCAGGCCTTTGCTCAGATATCAAGATGTCACTTGGAGGAGGCTCTGGACACCCAGTTTTAAGTTGCTACCCTCGTCCTCAGCCCTTGCTAGCCATCTTCTCTGCTTTATTTCCCCCTTTAGCTCTTGGCATATAGCCTCCCAGGTTTTTTGTAGGTTTTTTGACCTAGCAGCCTCCCTCACTAGACAGACAGCTCCTGTGGGCAGGGACTGTGCTGCATCCCGAGACCTGGAACTGAGCTGATTTACAGTAAGGCTCAGAGGATCTCAAAAGGTGTGTGGGGCTCACAGGGAGAGCATCCTAAGAGTGGCAGGGAGAACTGGGGTGCCGAGCAAGCCCATCTGCACCCAGCCTGAGGCAGCGTCCTTTCCTGGCCGCCCAGGCATTCTCATCACCACCATCGCTTCCAAGGGTGAGCTGCAGATGTGGCCTGAGCTGCTGCCCCAGCTGTGCAACCTGCTCAACTCGGAGGATTACAACACATGTGAGGTAGGCCATGGGCCATGGCCCCCCACCCCCCGCCCCCAAGTGGGAACCAGGACTGGACCTAGACCCGCATCCATGTATGTTCCTCACTATTCAGGGAGCCTTTGGCGCCCTGCAGAAGATCTGTGAAGACTCGTCTGAGCTCCTGGATAGCGATGCCCTCAACAGGCCCCTCAACATCATGATCCCCAAGTTCCTGCAGTTCTTCAAGCACTGCAGCCCCAAGATCCGGTGGGTGCAGCTCCCCAGGGATCTGCAGGGGGCCTGGAGAAGGCAGGGCGGGGGTGACCCACATGCCCACTCCCTGCCAGGTCCCATGCCATCGCCTGTGTGAACCAGTTCATCATGGACCGGGCCCAGGCGCTGATGGACAATATTGACACTTTCATTGAGGTGGGCTGCCAGGCTGGGGTGAGCAGGGCGAGGGCCAGGGTCCCTGCTGTGGCTGACCCTCCCCTCCCTGCAGCACCTGTTTGCCCTGGCTGTGGACGATGACCCTGAGGTGCGGAAGAACGTGTGCCGCGCCCTGGTGATGCTGCTGGAAGTGCGGATCGACAGGCTTATCCCCCACATGCATAGCATCATCCAGGTGTGCACACCCCGGCCAGCCTGGGTGGGTGCTGTGGGGCTGGGGGCACAGCGGGTATCACCCCCAGCTGGGCAGGGCCTTCAGCTTTTCTCACTCCACTCCCCTAGTATATGCTGCAGAGGACCCAGGACCATGACGAGAATGTGGCCCTTGAGGCCTGTGAGTTCTGGCTGACGCTGGCCGAACAGCCCATCTGCAAGGACGTCCTGGCCTCCCACCTGGTCCAGTGAGTGTCTCTCCTGTGTGCTGTCCCGCCCCAGCCTCCACCGTTCCTGTTTCCGCTTACCTTCTATACCTGCACACACTTTGGTTCAGTTTTTATTGATTTCAGAGGGGAAGGAAGAGGGAGAGAGAAGTATCGATGATGAAAGCGAATCACTGATTGGCTGCCTCCTGCTTGTCCCCTACTTGGGATCCAGCCCACAATCCAGGCATGTGCCCTGATCAGGAATTATAGGTCGATACTTAACCACTGGGCAACACTCGCTGGGTGCCTGCATATATTTTGGAAGATATGAATGTAGCTTTAATGACTTAGAAGTTAGTTAAGTTATAGATGGAATAAATGAGAAGTCAAGAGAGGCTTCAGGCATAGTTGGGTCCAGATGCTCAAAGGATGTGAAAGGCATCTGTCTAGTCTCAGATCTACTTCCTCTCCATTGGCTTTGTTCTCAGGCATGACCTTCCCTCCTGGCTGTGGCCTTCTACAGCTTTACAGCTTAGGAACCTCTGAAAAAGAATTCCCTCTTGACCAGTATCTCCAGCAAAACTCCTAGGGTCAGCTTGGATCACTCACCTATCCCCAAGTCAGCGAAGACTAATCACAGTTTCCAATCCCAAGGTACATGGGCGCCAGCGGATGGGGCTGGCTGCCTTGCCTGGTTGCTCCCCTCACCTGGCCCCATCCCAGGGAAGTTCCTGGTGACGGGGCCACATGTCCCTGCCTTAGGAGAACTAGGGGTCAGGCTCTGTTCTAAGCTCAGTGTATTCAGAGGTGTCCAGGTCTGGGTCAAGAGCCTTCCTGTGGAGCCAGGAGTGGTGTCAGCTCTGTGCCTGTCACAGTGGCTGAGACTAGGTTGGGGTAGCTCCCATTAAGGGAAATGAAGGGATGCGGGGCCAGCAGAATCACTGTGCGCTCTACAGTCTGCCCTTGACTCCCATCTGTACCTCTGCTTTCCTCTTGCCCAGGCTTTCAATTCCCCCAGGGCACCCTGCCTCCCAGTGAGTAGCCTCTCTCCCAACAGGCTGATCCCTATCCTGGTGAATGGGATGAAGTACTCGGAAATCGACATTATCCTGCTCAAGGTCAGCTGGGCTGACCACCGGGCACAGGCAGGTGGTGAGGGCGGTGGGGGGTTGGGGCTGGGGCTCTGTGGTGCTGAGCGGTTTGTCTGGCCCACAGGGAGATGTGGAAGAGGACGAGGCCGTCCCCGACAGCGAGCAGGACATTAAGCCCCGCTTCCACAAGTCGCGCACGGTGACACTGCCCCACGAGGCCGAGAGGCCCGACGGCTCTGAGGATGCTGAGGATGACGATGACGATGATGCTTTATCGGACTGGAATCTGAGTGCGTGGCCGGGCAGGAGGGGTGGTGGGTGGTGGGGCTGGAACGTGAGGAGAAACTTACTTGGAGCAGATCGTGACGATCATCCTAATCGTGACCTCTGACCTGGGGGTGTGGTGGAGGAGGCCCTGCCTGATGGGCTTCCCTGAGCCTGCCTCCCCCTCCCCACCATTTCCCTTCCTGTCCCAGGAAAGTGCTCCGCGGCTGCACTGGATGTCTTGGCCAATGTCTTCCGGGAGGAACTATTGCCCCACCTCCTTCCCCTGCTCAAGGGCCTCCTCTTTCACCCTGAATGGGTTGTCAAGGAGTCGGGCATCCTAGTGCTGGGCGCCATCGCTGAAGGTGAGTGCCCTGGCTGTCCTGACTGCCTGACCTCTGACCCTTGTGCTAGCATGAGACCGGCTAGCCAAGGCGGAGCTGCCTGGGGGCAGAGAGTGGTGATGGACCTCATCCCTGAGTTCCCTCCAGAGGCCTGCTCAGCCTCTCCAGACAGATCTGGCTGAGGCCTTTGAGCCTTAAAGGAACCCCAAACCCTGAAATGCAAACCCTCTCCTTAATTCTCATGGACATGCAATTCTATGAGGCCGTAGCATAATTATAGCTACAACAATAATGTCACTTCCGCAGTGCATGTCCCGTGGCAGGCAGCCTGTTCTATGGGCTCAGTCCGACCTGATGAGATGGGATTCATAGATGGGGACACTAAGGTGCAGAGGGATGTACATCACCTCCCCAGTTACCCAGGGTGCAGCTGAGCCTCAAACCTGCTCCCTGGCTGTGGGGCTGGCCTGCCAGAATGAGAAGTGTGCCATGATCGTGTTTCTACAAATTCACATGGTGGGCTATTACTGATGTGGCTTTCGAGCGCCCTTTGTCCTGATGGAATGTACAGCTTGAATGAACCAGAGGGCTTTTCGAGTCTGTTACCGAATCACTTGTGACTGTCTCAGCATCCAGGCCCGTCCTAAAAAATAAGTTCAGCTCTAGCTGGTTTGTCTGAGTGGATAGTGCATCAGCCTGCGGACTGAAGGGCCTGGGTTCGATTCCAGTCAAGGGCACATGCCCCCAGGTTGCGCACTGGATCCCCAGTGGGCGCACGCAGGAGGCAGCTGATCATTGATTCTCTTATCATTGATATTTCTATCTCTCCCTCTCCCTTCCTCTCTGAAATTAATAAAAATTTTAAAAAATTAAGATAAGCTCAGGAGCCCTCACCCTGGAGAGCTTTCAAAATTTATCTAAGGAGAGGTTCCCTCACATTAGGTATTCTACATATTCATGGAAAAGAACTGGAGGTGCTAACATTAAGCCAGTAAAAACAGGTCTCTTGTCTTAGATTATTAGGGGGTGTGCTATTATGTGTTCTCTAATTAAAAGAGCGTTGACCGCCCTAGCTAGTTTGGCTCGGTGGATAGAGCGTCAGCCTGCGGACTCAAGGGTCCCAGGTTCGATTCCGGTCAAGGGCATGTACCTTGGTTGCAGGCACATCCCCAGTAGGAGATGTGCAGGAGGCAGCTGGTCGATGTTTCTCTCTCATCGATGTTTCTAACTCTCTATCTCTCTCCCTTCCTCTCTGTAAAAAATCAATAAAAATATATTAAAAAAAAAAAAAGAGCGTTGACCTATGAACCAGGAGGTCAGGGCACATGCCCAGGTTATAGGCTTGAGCCCTAGTAGGGGTCATGCCGGAGGCAGCTGATCGATGATTATCTCTCATTGATGTTTCTATCGCTCTCCCTCTCCCTTCCTCTCTCTGAATTCAATAAAAACATACTTAAGAGAAAAAGATAGCCCTGGCCAGTTTGCCTCAGTGGTAGAGCATCAGCTCGGGGACCAAGGAGTTTCGGTTTTATTCCCATCCCTGGTGGTCGGTAGGGGCTTGCGAGGAAGGCAACCAATCGATGTGTGTCTCACGTTGATGTTTCTCTATGTCTATCTCTATATCTCTCTATCTGCCTCCTTGCCTCCTTCCACTCTAAAAACCAATGGAAGCCCTGGCCAGCTTGACTCAGTGGATAGAGCGTCGGCCTGCGGACTCGGGGGTCGCAGGTTTGATTCTGGTCAGGGGCACATGCCTGGGTTGCGGGCTCGATCCCCAGTGGCGGGCGTGCAGGAGGCAGCTGATCAATGATTCTTTCTCATCCATGTTTCCATCTCTCTTTCCCTCTCCCTTCCTCTCTGAAATCAATAAAAATATAAATAAATAAACAAACAAATAAATAAATAAAATACAAAAAATAAAAATCAATGGAAAAAAATATCGTCAGGTGAGGATTAAAAAAAAAAAAGACATACTCATGGTTTTTTAAAAAAAGGAAGATGAAAAATAGAGAAAGAAACATCACAAACATCCAGGAAAAGTTTCAAAAGAAACCTTTGTGGTCACTGCCCACAAAGCCCGAGTGAGTGTGCAGCCCGGTCATCTATGAATTAATGAGTGACCATGTTGAGGTGGGGCTGATGGCAAAGTAAGGTTTGCCCTGTTGTGGCTTCCCCTCCTGACCCTACTTTTCACTGACTCAAACTTTTTTCATTACTGACTTTAGAGAGAAACATTGATTTGTTGTCCCACTTATTTATGCATTCATTGGTTGATTCTTTTTGTTGTTAATCCTCGTCTGAGGATATTTTTCCATTGATTTTTAGAAAGGGTGGAAGGAAGGAAAGGAGGAAAAGAGGGTGTGGGAGAGAGAAAGAAACATCCATGTGAGAGACACATCAATTGGTTGCCTCCTGCACCCGCCCCAACCGGGGCTGGAAATTCAACCTACAATCCAGGTATGTGTCCTTTATCGGGAATCGAACCCATGATCTTTGGTGCACGGACTGACTCTAATCCCTGAGTCACAGCCCAGGGCCATTGGTTGATTCTTTTTTAAAAAAAAAAAATATTTTTATTGATTTTTTACAGAGAAGAAGGGAGAGGGATAGAGAGTTAGAAACATCGATCAGCTGCCTCCTGCACACTCCCTACTGGGGATGTGCCCGCAACTAAGGTACATGCCCTTGACCAGAATCGAACCTGGGACCCTTCAATCCGCAGGCCGACGCTCTATCCACTGAGCCAAACCGGTTAGGGCAATTGGTTGATTCTTGTATGTACCCTGATGGGAGATGGATCACATAACCTTGGCATATTAGGATGCTGCTCTAACCAACTGACCTACTAGGTCAGGGCTCTGAGCTAGTTATTTAACCTCTGAGCCTCAGTTTCCCCATCTGACAGGTTCGGCTGATCCTCTCCCCTAAAGAGTGGGTGTGGCTGGGCTCAACTGGACTCAGGATTGTCCCTATGCTGTCCTTACAGGCTGTATGCAGGGCATGGTACCCTACCTTCCCGAGCTGATCCCACACCTCATCCAGTGCCTGTCGGACAAGAAGGCCCTGGTTCGTTCCATTGCCTGCTGGACGCTGAGTCGCTACGCCCACTGGGTGGTCAGCCAGCCGCCAGACATGCACCTCAAGCCTCTGATGACAGAACTGCTCAAGCGCATCCTAGATGGCAACAAGAGGGTGCAGGAGGCAGCCTGCAGGTGACCCCTGGCCCCCGGCCCCCCATTCCTTACCCCCTGTGCCGCTGGCTGCCATCCGGGAAGTGATGACACTCATTACCTCTGATATTCGCTGATTTCTAACGTATTCGTACTGGCTGATCCCGGGTGCTCTGTCTGCTTCTGGCCCAGCCCCCACCTGTAGATGCCCACTGAGCCCTTTCTCCCCTTCTAGTGCCTTTGCCACCCTGGAGGAGGAGGCCTGCACAGAGCTGGTGCCCTACCTCAGCTATATCCTGGACACTCTTGTCTTTGCCTTTGGCAAGTACCAGCATAAGAACCTGCTCATCCTCTATGATGCCATCGGCACCCTGGCTGACTCTGTGGGCCACCATCTCAACCAGCCGGTGAGACCCCACAGCACCTCCCTCCTCCCTCTTCCCGATTCCCTGCTTACCTCTGGCATCCAGGGACCTGGCGGCGACCCCGTGTTGCACACCAGGGACATGGCCATGACCTCGACAGGTAGACAGAGAGCCCTGGCCCCTGCCCTCGCCCTTTCCCAGTCTAGTGGGGGAGACAAACAGTTATGAAACAGCATGGTAAGTGCTGTGCTGGGAGCTCAGGGGCCTGCGGGTAGCAGGAGGCTGACCAGGCTCCTGAAGGGGCAGTGGTGGATAGGTCGGGGCTTGGGATGGGTGAGAAGAACTGGTGGTCTGGCTGGATGGCCAGGCCTTGCAGGATCCCATGAGACACAGTGGGGAGCCAGGCCTCATTGCTCAGGCAATAGATGCTCATGGGTCATAGGGAGCCCTGTTGGTTCCCAGACTGCCACCTCTGCCCAGAGAGCCCCAACTTCCTGCTCCCCCTCCAGGAATACATCCAGAAGCTGATGCCTCCGCTCATCCAGAAGTGGAACGAGCTCAAGGATGAAGACAAGGACCTCTTTCCTCTGCTGGAGGTGGGTGGGCTTCAGGCTCCCTCCCACAGTCCTGCCCCACCCCACCCAAGTTCACCTCTCCTGCCTTCCTCCCACCAGTGTCTGTCATCCGTGGCCACTGCCCTGCAGAGTGGCTTCCTGCCCTACTGCGAGCCTGTCTACCAGCGCTGCGTCACCCTAGTGCAGAAGACACTGGCCCAGGCCATGGTGAGCACCCACCTGCCCGCTCCTCTGCTGCTGCTCCAGTCCTGGCCGACCGCCCTCACCTTCCTGCCTACCCCTCTGTGCCCAGATGTATACCCAGCACCCTGAGCAGTACGAGGCTCCCGATAAGGACTTTATGATCGTGGCACTAGACCTGCTCAGCGGCCTGGCCGAGGGCCTGGGTGGTCATGTGGAGCAGCTGGTGGCCCGAAGCAACATCATGACACTGCTGTTCCAGTGCATGCAGGTGGGTGGGCACCCTTCGCAGACCTCTCACAGTGATGACACCGAGCAGCCTGTGTGGGCCACCCTGGGGGGTCACGGTCCCCAAGGACATCAGAGAAAGGGGGCCTAAAAAAACTTATAATTCTTTTAAAAAGGCATTTGATTAAGACATGAGTATAAACTCATTTTCAAGGCAACAATGTAGAAAACATAGAAGTAGAAAATAGAAAACATGAAAGCACAGTCCCTTCCCCATCACCCCCAGCCCATGTGTCAGCACTTACATGTGCCCTGAGCAAGGCACTGGCTCACACGGCCCCTGAGCCCTGGTGTATGTGGGGCCCGCAGCCTTGGTGCTGGGAGTGGAAGGGTTAGGCTGTGTTCCTGGGACTGCTCCCCTAGCTGCCCTGAGCTGAGGGATTAGTGGGGACCCCAGCTGGTTGGGGGGAGGGGAGCCGTGCCTTGCTGACCCTGCTCTGACCCCCAGGACTCGATGCCTGAAGTTCGGCAGAGCTCCTTTGCCCTCCTGGGAGACCTCACCAAAGCCTGCTTCATCCACGTCAAGCCCTGTATTGGTATGACACCCATCTCATCCTCACCTCACAACCCCGCCCTGGCCTCAAGTGATGGAACAATGACCAGGGAGGACTGTGACCGAACTAGGATGTGTTCGTACTGTCTGATGGGGCCTACCCAGCCCGGTCCGGGAGCTCACCCTGCGGGTCCTCCTGCTCAACACCCCTCTTTTCCCCCACCAGCTGAGTTCATGCCCATCCTGGGCACCAACCTCAACCCTGAGTTCATCTCTGTCTGCAACAATGCCACCTGGGCCATTGGCGAGATCTGCATGCAGATGGGTGAGTGCCCTGCAGGTGGGCAGGCTCTGCCCCTCCCCATTGATCTGTTCCTGGCCTGGAGCCTGGCTCTGAGTGACAGTCCCCTTGAGAGGGTGCTGGTGCTCCTTGAGGAAGGCTCCCATGGGCCAGGGGCAAGTGGGTACCTCTGAGCATTTTCATCAGAGATGGGCCGAATGGCTGAAAGGCCATCTGTGATTGGCTTCTGTAAAGAGGCAGGACAGGAGCCTTGTTCTAATTGGACAATTTGCCACCTCCCCACCCCAAATGCAGTTCCACAGGGATTGGTAGGGAGACTTGGGCAGCTTCCCCTCTCCCCGCAAAGGAGCTGGCCATCTGGCCTCACCCTGGTGTTCATCACTGACTCCAGGGAAGCTTCTGGTGTTTAGAGGGTGTGGATCTACCTCTGGTTGGCTATGGGTCCTGGCCCAGGAACCAGCTAAAGTTTTTTTGCTTCGTCACTAGATGTGCTTGGCCAGTATCTAGATGCAGCTGTGGAGGTTGGCATGGGTGGCGTGGGCTGTGTGTGGCTCTGACTGTCTGGTCCCTCAGGGGCAGAGATGCAGCCCTACGTGCAGATGGTCCTCAACAACCTGGTGGAGATCATTAACCGGCCCAACACACCCAAGACCCTGCTGGAAAATACAGGTGGGCGCCAGGTCTGGCTGCTGCCGCCCCCTTGCTCGCCTCCTGGAGGTGGGCTTCTTGGCTGGGAGTGTAGTTAAGTGGCCTTGGGAAAGAAACAGGGAAGGTATCTGGAAGGACCTGGAAGGGGTTCTGGGAGGTGAGGCAAGAAAGCTAATGCTGGCTTCCAGGGAAGACCCAAGCTGGGCCGAGCTATTCCCCTGTGGCCCGTGGGACGGGGCTTGGTGCCTGGTGCCAGAGGCCCCCCCATGTACTGTCCCGGGGCCACTCGGGGTTGCAGGTCGCCTGACGAGTCCCTCTGCCATTCCAGCCATTACCATCGGCCGCCTGGGCTACGTGTGCCCACAGGAGGTGGCACCCATGCTGCAGCAGTTCATCCGGCCTTGGTGTGTGCTCATCTGTGTGGGGCCTACCGCATGGTGGGCCGGGCGGCAGAGTGGGTGGGACAGGCCCAATCCGTTCCCTTGCCTGTGCCCACCCAGCCCTGCTCACCCTCAGATGCACGTCCCAGCCCCATCACCCTCTGACCCCCTGCTTCCTCCATGCCCCGTAGACACAAGGCCCACCCCAGCCCCTCTACCCACTGCTCCTATGGATGCCCCTCCTGCCCCACCCCTGCCGGCTGATTCCCCCCTGCTCACCTTCCCCACAGGTGCACATCCCTCAGGAACATCAGGGACAATGAGGAGAAGGACTCAGCCTTCCGAGGCATCTGCATGATGATAGGCGTCAACCCCGGGGGCGTCGTGCAGGTTGGGGCGGCTGGGCTCTGAGGGAAGGCACTGGGGCTGGGCTCGGGCGGCCCCTCACATGGGATCCGTCACATTTCAGGACTTTATTTTCTTCTGCGATGCTGTAGCCTCCTGGGTGAGCCCTAAGGATGACCTTCGGGACATGTTTTATAAGGTGAGGCCCCTGCTTCGCCCTGATGTAGTCCCAGGAGGTGGCAGGGGGAAGGCTCTCTGGGGGGAGAGGCTGAGTTCATCTGCTCTGTTCTGGTGTCCCTCCCCGACCCGCAGATTCTCCATGGCTTCAAAGACCAAGTTGGAGAGGAAAACTGGCAGCAGTTCTCAGAGCAGTTCCCGCCGTTGCTCAAGGAGAGGTTGGCTGCCTTCTACGGGGTCTAGAGGAGCATTGAGACTGCCGGTGAGGAGGCTGCATGTAGGGGCTGGTGCTGTCATCCGGGCTGAGGGAGCACAGGCCCTGATTCTTCCTCTCCCTGCAGGTTTCTGTCTGCGTCGTCATCGGAGGGGTGGCTGGGGAGCACACCGCGTCCAGAAGTTGCCGTGCCCTGGTCGAGGGGGGTTAGGGAGGAGTGAGTGGGACCCAAATCCAGATGCCTTCCCTGCCCATCTACCTGCCATGCCTGGCCTGTGTGGCCGCAGTGGTGGGCAGGTGGGTGGGGCCTCCACACTCATCCTACAAATGGGAGGGGGGTGGGACTTCTTGGCAGCAAGGGCCCCTTTCTCTAAGTAGGGTCACCACAGGCAGCCGACTCGGGCCAGCCATGTGGGAGGGAAGAATCAACACCACCGACCGAATCCAGCTTAGGGTGAGGCAGGGGGAAAGCAGGCGGGGCGGGGGGGTCCCTGTAGAGGTGCGGACACACACGTACACACGTGGCTACACGCATGTGTGGGCGCTGCGGCCAGCTAGGCTGGGTCAGCTGCCCCACCATTTCCCTGACTGCATGGAGACAGTAGAATTAGTGAACCCCTGAGTTAACCCATGAGGCCTTCCGTGTAACCTGCATCTAGAGTTTAAGACGCTTCAGCCGTTTTACCAGAATTGATGATGATTGGGGAGGGCTGGGTGGGTTGGGGTCCTTTGCCGGGAACCCAGGGCGGGATAAGAGGATGGCCACCTTGGGGCTGCCCTGTCAGCACACACACACACTCTGGACCTGCTCCGCACACTTCTGCCAGCTCTACGGCAGCCGCAGCCACCATGTCCCTCTCCTTGTCTCATCCCAGCCAGAAGAGTGGGGACCAGAGGAGTGGTAGGGCTGGCCAGAGGTCTCCCTTCCTTCCTCCCTCCTTTGTGCTCCAGTGACATGAAGACACTGGGCTGGGGCCTTTTTCTGGAAGAGAGCGGCAGTGGCCAGAGCGGCTGACACCTACCCCTGCCTCTCTCCATAAGCGTGTCCATTTAAAGGGCAGTCTATTTCTCTGTGCTCCTGAGAGCCCTCCGCAAGTTTTTATAATAAGGGCTGGGGCATTTAATTGATGTTGATGAGACAAAAGCTTATGCTTTGCCAGCAAGAAGGAGAGCAAGGGCTTAGAGGAGGAGTGGTGAGGCCCTGCGTCTTCCTGTTCATCACTGCTCCCAGCGGCCCCAAGAGCCTACCAGATTGGGGCAGTGATTCTAGGGATCCTTCTGGGAATGGCCAGGGATGTGGTCACCGTGAGAGAGGATCCCCTAGGACTAGAGGGAATGTGATTCTGAGTTGGCCTAGAAATGAAGCTGGGCCCTGCAGCCCCCCTAATGTTTTCTTTTTTCTCCTCCCCTGCTTTTTACTTTAGGGGACCCTTTAGGGGCTTTGGGGGGTCTGATGATTCCTGCATCTTAGGGTCTGCTCCATCCATCCCACTGGGTTCTTGGACCCTGCCCCCATCATAGTCCTGTGTCTTCTCAGACAGGGTCAGGCCCTGCCTCTATTCCAAGGGGCACTTGGTGCACATTCCATAAACTCAGCTGGTTCCCCCTCCCCCTTGAAACTCCAGCAGGTCTCTGGAAGCCATTTGTAAAAAAGAAAAAAGAAAAAAAAATTTTAATACCATTTAATTTCCTGGTAATTCCAATTCTTTGGAGCATCCTCTGCTGGGTCTTGGGGTGTGTGGATTGGACTGGCTGGCTGATGGGTTTGGAAACTCCTCCACCCAGGATGAGGGTCTCCAATTGCCTTCAGGGAAGTGGGAGTCTGGTTCATTGTCTTATTTTTTTTTAACTATTTAATTTTAATTTATTTTTGGTTGATTTTTGCACAACGAAGTTGTAGCTTCTCAACCTCCCCTGCCCTGGGCTGTGGACCCTGACTGGCCTCGATCCACAGTCCCACTTGCTCCCATGTCCCTCCTTCCCCTTCACCCTCTTCCTCCTGCGGGCTCCAGGGTCTGTCCATTTGTTACCGTGCTGTGCTGGGGATTGGCGCCGAGGTGGCGTGAGATTCCACTTGTGTAGAACTTTGTTGAGTAAAGATCAGTTTCATGTGAAACCTCGGTCTCCACCTGGCCTCCTGTGTCCTTGTCTTTGGCAGTAGAGATGTTGAAAGGAACTGGGAGGCTTTAAGAATGGGGGTGCACAAGATTCAGGAAATAATTGGGGGAGTGGGGAAGGAACTAAGCAATAACAAAGCATATTACTTGGGAGCCTCAGTTTTCCTCCTCGTAGAATGGTTAGGTTAAACGTGAAAGGTAAAGATTAAGTGTAATAAATACATGGAGTGCATTCTCTCGGCCATAATTACAGCTCACTGAATGTCCTGAGCTCACTAAAGGGGAACCATTAATATTATAGCCTAGGTTCAAGATCCCCACCTGCCTTAGACTAAACTGACTTCCACACTGGATAGCTGGGCATGTGTTATACAAAGCGCTGAGGTCCCAGAAAACTTAAGTGTTATTGTTCATAGATTCCAAAGAAATAACCCGGAGGACTGGCTGTGAAAGACATGGGTTTATGAGGACTTACATGCGCACCTGTGATGGTCAGCCAGTGATGAATTGCTAAGTCCCATCAGCCTGGGCACGGGTAGCACCAGGGGCGGCTGGCTGGTGTTTTATAGAGTACAGAAAAATGGAGGGGGCTGTGCCTCTCTGAGATCAAAACACTAGCTGTTTACAATTCAGGCTCACATCTAAAAAAGCTTCTCTTTGGCTGTTCTTAGCCCGAGTTGCTGGCCAGGTTCCCAAGGTTTCACAGTCCGCTTACAGATGGCCTTCACTGTATTTCCCAGGGTGGCAGGGGGAGTTGGAACATGGGGAGGGGCCCATGTTCCCATTTGCCATATGGCAAGTTCGACATTTTTGTAGAAAGCTTGGCCCAGCACCAGGCCTGTGGGAGATGGGTAAAATAGCGTCAATTACTAAGGCAAATGAGAAACTGCTGGGCTCTGGAGATGGGCAAGCCTCAGAATAAAAGGTGGCAACCTCAGTATGGCCCAAGGATCACCTGCACCAGCCTGGGGAAAATGCGGACACATCCGACATTAACTCAAATGTGTACACTTCAGTGAGGGAAACAATATAAACAGGGAGGCAGTGACATGTCCCGTGGAGAGACAGCGGGAGGGGAGAGGACACGGGAAGATGGTCGCGGTCTCACAGTAGGTGCTCTGGGGAGATAATGCTTGAACAAAGCGTTGTGGATACGAGGAGCCTGGCGGAGGGTGCGAGTGTGGTGCTATCACTGCCTGGCTCAGGCTCCCCGTCAGGTGCTGTTTTTATCGCTATGATTCACTTCTGTTCCACGAAGCCCCTGCAGTGTAACCGCATGTTTCTAGCTGCGGAAGGAGAGAGGAGTTCGAGTCGCCGCCCCAGACAACCCGGAAAAGGGCTTTGCTTTTCTAATCGGTGCGGTGTCACCCGAGGGCCGCGATTTTCAAACCAGAGCGGCTGGCCGGCGTCGGCACCACCGGAGGTGCAGGAACCGCCCTGACGGGTTTGGCTCAGTGGATAGAGCGTGGGCCTGCGGACTGAAGGGTCCCAGGTTCGGTTCCGGTCAAGGGCATGTGCCTTGGTTGCGGGAACATCCCCAGTAGGGGGTGTGCAGGAGGCAGCTGATCGATGTTTCTCTCTCATCGATGTTTCTAACTCTATCCCTCTCCCTTCCTTTCTGTAAAAGATCAATAAGATATATTTTAAAAAATAAAAATAAAAAACGCAGGAACCAGAAGTCTGCATGTTCCAGGCTTACGCAGCTCCAGAGCGAGACCCCCGGGACAGGAGGGGGCGAGGAGGGTGTCAGCATCCAGCCAGTTTCACGCGAGCCACTCACTTCCGGCCGGCGCCTTGACGTCATCAGGCAGAGCCGAAAGTGCCCTCGCGCTGCCTAGGAGACAGGACGCGGGGGCCTGCCGCTGACAGGGCACCACCGGCCGCGCCCACTCGGTCGTCATGGAGCTGCCCCCAGGGCCGCGCGACCATCCCAACGCCTGGGACGATGACTCGGACCCGGAGCCGGAGCCTGACCCAGACGCGCAGGCCGAGGCTTACGTGGCCCGCGTGCTCAGCCCACCGAAACTCGGACTGGCGCCCCCGCTCGCCCCTCCGCTGTCCGCGTCCGCCCGGTCTCCCGGCGCCCTGGAGCCTCGGGCCGCGCCCAAGATCCGAGCCGTGGGGGTCCCGGGCCTGCTGAGCCTGCCCCCGGAGCTGCAGCTCGAGATTTGCGCCTACCTGGACGCGCGCCTCGTGCTCCACATCCTGCCGCGCGTGTGCCACGCGCTGCGCGACCTTTGTGCGTGACCATGTCACCTGGAGGCTCCGCGCGCAGCGCCGCGTACGCGCACCCTATCCAGTGGTGGAAGGTGCGCACGCGGGGGGCCAGGGTCGCCCGCCCAGGTCAGCTTTAGGGCCCGGGAGGGAGTATCTGGGATGCTGCGAGCACAGCCCCTAGAGCAGACTTCCTGGCTGTCCTAGCTCCCGTGGAGGCTGAGGTGGTTACTGGTGGTGCCAGGGTCCCTGAATTCTGAGTGTCCATGAGGCAGACATTGGGGTCCTGACGCTGTAGAAACCTGTCTGGGGGTGTGGGGTCCTGTGAACTCAGGATCCAGCCATCATCAGGCTTGGGTTCTGGTGGTGGTACAAAGGCCCTGATCCCTGGCTGGAGGTTGACACAGGGACTTGAAAGTCTCAGATTGTAGGAATCTGCTTGGGGCTCAGGGTCAACCCAAGAATCCTCAGGTTCTGGGTCAAGATGCTGAGGCAGCAACTAGTGATCCCTTACCCCTAGGGCCCTGACCTAGGTGGTGGCGAGGCAGGGACTCTTGATCCTGCAACTCTTGAGCCCAAGGTAGGGTTTGGGGTTGGGAATCTCTGATGCCAAAATCACAGATCCTCCAGCCCAGGGTCTAGCCTGGGATCTTAGGTAGGGGCTGGTGGTCGTCACCCCTGCCCCCGAGGTCTTCGGTCCCTCGGGGATAAGACAGCTTGGTGGCCTTGAAGAGATGGGAGTCTCCCGAGTGGCTTGATAAACATGGATGCCTGGGCTCCATCCATATCACTGAATCTCTACACCTAGGGTTGGGCTCTGCATCTTGACAGCTCTGCCAGGTTTATAGTTTGAGAAGGAACACTCTCCCGGGTCTGGTTTGGATGGCCGAGGCAGAAAGTCCTCGCTCCTGTGCCCAGACCGAAGGGTTAAGGTCAGACCTAAGTCGGGGACGAGGAAGGACCTTCATGTCCTGAGGCTGCTATCTCCCAGACACGGGTTGGGGGCTGAGGCCTGAGGAGGTGGTCTTGAGACTCCACTCCCCCAGCTTCTGGAAACAGGGGTGAGGGGTAGTCCCAGACCTGCTTCGAAGGTGGGTGAGGCAGTGGTCTCAAAGCGAGAGCCTGGGCCTCCTTGGAGTGGGGTGAGGGATTCGGATGGGGGGTTTCTCCAAGTCTGGTGCTGGTTGGGCTCCCTGGGAACCAGGCGCAGGCTTGGATAACTGGTGTGGGTAGCAGAGTGCCTGCCCACCAGAGACCCCACTTGTGGTACCCCACAGAGGAGGACTTTGACTGGCCGGCGGCCTGCATTGAGCTGGAGCAGCACCTGTCACGCTGGGCGGAGGATGGGCGCTGGGCCGAGTACTTCTGCCTGGCTGATGGGCACTTTGCTTCCATTGACTCAGTGCTGCTGTTCCAGGTGAGATGGGGTTTGGTGAGAGGCCAGGCCGGGGTGGGCCAGGGTGACCCCAACAATATCTCCTTACTCCCCTCCCAGGGTGGGACATTCTGTCTGTCGGGCTCCCGAGACCGCAATGTCAACCTGTGGGACCTGCGGCAGCTTGGGGTGGAACCCAGCCGGGTTCTGGTCAAGGCCCTTGGCACCCAGAGCAGCACCCACAAGGTAAGGTTATAGGAAGCTCGAGGCCTAGGTAGGGTGCTGTGCCTAAGGGCTCGGGTTTTGGCACCAGACCTGACAGATGACAGTCTTACTCTGCTATTATTAGTGTGATTTTGGGTGTACTGTATGACTTCTCGGGGCCTCAGTTTCTATTTCTGTCCAGGGTCAGTTAGGATGAATGAAATGAACAGGCATGAAGAGCTTCACTCAGACTTGGATACACAGTAGGTGCTTAATCGATGTCAGGTGTGCCTGGAGAGGCCCAGGGCAAGCTGTGAGGAGGCCGCCCTGGGGGATCTGATAGCTCTGAGCGTGACTGTCGTCTTGTGTGAAGTGGCCATGGAGAGGCACCTTCACCAGTCAGTGGGGCGATCTAGGCTGGTGGCCAAGAGCTTGGTCTCTGAGCCAGGCTGCTGGGTTCCACTGCTCATTCTACTATTTCCTGGCTGTGTGACCTTGAGCGAGGAACTCGACCTTTCTGTGCCCTCAGTTTTCTCATTTGCAGAATGGGACACTTGACAGTATTCTCAGAGGGTCTGGAGAGGAATAAGCCCGTCATCAGCCAGCACTCTGTAAATTACCTCCTGAGACAGGGACGGCTTTTATGCCCGTTTTCCCAGTGAGGAAACTGAGGGAGGGGAGGTAATTTACCCACGCCACGGAACAGAGGCCCTATATTTCATCTCATTGTCATGTGGCCTCAAACCATCGCAGGTTCTGAGTCTCCGCAGAACTTGATGTAGGAATATTGTTGGGTGAGGGGGTGTGCGTGTCCTGAGCTCTGCAGACGGACAGACCGGCAGACGTCAGCTCTAATCTCTGCTGTGGCTCTGGGTTCTTGGGTTGGTTATCTTCCTCCTCGGGCCCTCCATCTAGTTATCTGTGAAGTGAGGCCTGTCACCTGGCTCTGGTCCTACAGGGTTGGGTGTGGTCGCTGGCAGCGCTGGACCACCGAGTGTGCTCCGGTTCCTGGGACAGCACGGTGAAGCTCTGGGACATGGCAGCCGACGGGCAGCAGTTTGGCGAGATAAAGTGTGCGGGGTCTTGAGGAGGGGCCGGGGGGTGTGCAGGGCCCTGCCTGGCCACGGCCCAGCCTCGTGCTCTGTGTGTCCCCAGGGGCAAGGCAGCTGTGCTGTGCCTTTCCTACCAGCCGGACATCCTGGTGACCGGCACCTATGACAAGAAGGTGACAGTCTACGACCCCAGAGGTGGGCCAGGGGCCTGGGCTGGGGCGAACAGGGCCGCCTGGGGGTCCCAGGGTCATGCTGGGGAAGGAGGCACTCGGGCCTCACAGCCTGGCTGGGTGACAGTCACATACGCCGAGGCTAACCCCTCCGAATGGCCTGTGCTGTGCTGAGGGCAGCACAGGGGGCTTTTGGGTGGGGGTGGAGTAAAGGACATAGAGGGTACCCAGGGGGGGCCTCTGAGCCGGAATCCCGTGGGAGGCAGACAGGCCCGAGAATCCAGGCTCTCCCACTCCCTGGCTGTACGACACCAGTCAGACTTGAACCTCAGTTTTCCTATTTTGTAAAATCAGATAACAACTCCAGCCCTTTCGGGTTAATAAGATGATAATAAGAGCACTTGGTGGATTGTTAGTTTACATCAAATCCCTAGAACAAACATTGCCCAGCACATAAGCCTTTTCTGTTATTTTTTAATTCTTATGTTGTTTAATTGAAGGGCCAGTGCACCTCATCCGGGCAGAGCTGAGTGGGGGTAGAGGTGGCAGTAACTCTGCTGGCATGAGTTGGCATTTTATGCTGGGACTTGCCTGTCTACTCTGTACTGGGAGCAGATGGGACAGGAGATGGGGGTGGCACAGGCCTGGGGTGCTGGGAGGCCTGGATTCAGCTGGAGCAGGAGAGGAAAGGCAGGTCATTTGTAGGATAGGGAGTGGGGGCAGGAAGCTGACCAAGGGTTTTGCCATAGACCACAGAGGCCCTGGATCCTGGGGTTGGCTTGGGGGTGCCTCTGAGGGGCTCTGATGTCGCCTTCCTCCCTGGCCCGTCACCCACAAAGTCGGCCCGGCCCTGCTGAAGAGCCGGCGGCTGCACTCCAGCGCGGTGCTGGCGTTGCTGGCCGATGACCGGCACATCATCTCGGGCAGTGAGGACCACACGCTCGTTGTGTTCGACCGCCGGGCCAACAGCGTCCTGCAGCGGCTTCAGGTGGGCCCTCCCCAGCGTCCCGAGGGAGCAGGGCTGCGGCCTGGCCCAGCCTGAGCAGCTCCGTCCCGTGTCCCTCCCACAGCTGGACTCCTACCTGCTCTGCATGTCCTACCAAGAGCCCCAGCTCTGGGCTGGTGACAACCAGGGTCTGCTGCACGTCTTCGCCAACCGGGACGGCTGCTTCCAACTTGTCCGGGTCTGCCAGGGCCTTTGCCCCTGCCCCCTCCTTCCTGAGCCTCCTCCCTACCCCTACACCCCCCGTGGCGATGGGTGGCTAGCCTGAGGAGAGCCTCGCCTGAGTGTCACCTGTCCCTCCTCCCTGCAGTCCTTCGATGTGGGCCACAGGTCTCAGATCACAGGGATCAAACACTCGCTGGGGGCCTTGTACACCACGTCCACTGACAAGACCATCCGGGTGAGGCCCCATGACAAGCCCCCTCCCACGCCGCCCCCACTGGCAGGGGGCACACCTCTTGACCTTCGTCTGTTGCCCGTCACCAGGTACACGTGCCCACAGACCCACCACGGACCATCTGCACCCGAAGCCACGACAACGTGCTGAATGGGGTAAGGCCCTACGCCACGTGCCCTGCCCCACATGCCCTGCTGGTTGCCGAGGGCACCCCTGAGTCTTCATCTCCCTGCCCAGATCTGTGCTGAGGGCAACCTGGTGGTGGCCGCCTCTGGGGGCCTGTCGCTGGAAGTCTGGAGGCTCCAGGCCTGAGCAGGCAGACGTGGATATGGATGTGGATCTGCTGGCCGCAGGCTGGGTCAAGGCCTCTGTTCTCGGGGCGGGAGGGGCCCTCCCCTTTTCTGGTGCTGCCCTGGGCTCAGGCCTGGGGCACAAGGACTCCAGGCCACCGTTGGGCAGGGTCCCTGGTCTGTGCTCCACGTTCCAGCCCACCCTCAGGTCCTGTTTACGATTGGACGCCTGCTTTCCCTTGAGAGCGAAGGGGAAATAAACCTGATGTACTGGTGCCGTGGCCTGGAGTGGTGCCTGCTTGGGGCTGGGACGCTGGGGTGCCCCCAAAGTCATCACCATCCACCCAACCGCCCTGGCCTCTGCTGTGTATGTCTGGGCGCGCCTGTGTCCACCCAAGTGCATTCCTGGGATCGTGTGTGTCTGTGCATCCCCAGGGAGGCGAGTTAGCTGGCTGTGTGTGATGTCACTGTAACCCCGTCTGTGACTGTCTGCATGCCCGTGAGTGTGCACGTGTGAGAGGAAGAGGGAGATTCTGGAGGATGTGGGCACCTGTCTGTGTGATGACACCTGTGTGTGTGTGTGTGTGTGTGTGTGTGTGTGAGTGAGACGTGTATGTATGCAGTGTGCAATGGCGTGTAGAAAGGGACTGTCCCTGAATGTGTTTGTGCCCATAGGTGTGTGCTCTTCCGTCCAGAGTCCAGGGGGGGTGCCCCTGTGGCAGTGACCCCGGAGTGGGCCGGGGAGGGGGCTGGGCCAGTGCCCCTGCAAGCCTGCAGCTCCCCACTGCCCCCCATTGCCGCTCACCAAGCCCTGAGGAGCATTTACCTCATGTTTATTGAGGGGGCCTCGGGGCCAGTATCATAGGATGGCGCAAGGCTTCTTCTCCTTGAAGGGGTTGGTGGCAGCAGGGATGCCCACCAGGAACGGGTCGCTCTTGGCCTGCTCCATGCAGAACTGCAGCAGGTCAGCGGCTGCCTTGGACACCTGCAGGCCAGCTCAGTCAGCCAGACCTTGGCTGTCCCTCTGTCCCCTCGCCCAGGCGTGCCCATCTGGCCTCAGCCTCACCTTTATGCGATCGATGCCAGCCTCCATCCTCAGCTGCTCCACTGCCTGGCGGGCCTGCCCGATGTCGCAGCCAATGGCCTCCCTGCTGGACATCTGGGGGAGGGTGAGAAGGGCCCTAGGAAGCAGGCTGAACCCAGACCTGGAGTCCTAGGGCCACGCGAGGGTCCCTGCACCTCTCCTGGTGTCCCCTGAGAACTGTCGGGTAGGGGTGGATGCTCCCCACCCATCAGAACCACATACCTCAGCTGAGGACTCTGGCCGACTCCTGGCTGCTCAGTTCTCCTGTGGCCCTGCTCTGCCTCTCTCCCTCGCCCCCCTCCCCCCACCTGGCCTCTCTAGTCCCCTCCTCCCTGACCCCTGCAGAGACTTTGAAGCCAGGACACTCACGGAGTGAAATGTCACCAGTGACAGCAGCAGCAGCTGCCTCAGCCAAGGGGCTCCCTGCCCCAGGAGGTCTGGTGGGCACCCTGTGGTCTTGCGTTACCTTGGCAGAGGGAGTGTGTGGCCTTGGCCTGTCACTGATCTGCTTAATCCCCTGCTAACTGGCCCCAACACCGCTCTTTTACCAGCCTCTGTACCCCAGTGTGCAGTGTCCCCAGGCTCTGGTGCATCCCTGCTTCTCCTCTCCATCTACACTCTCTGTTCCGGGATCCACAACATGGATGCCTCAGTCCACGGCTTATGCTGATGGCTTCCTTTGCCCCAACCCAGCCCTGCCCTGACCTCGATCCCCCTGAGGACCCTCCAGCCTCCTTGGTCCATCCCACCCATCGCTCCGGTGTCTCTCACCTAACTAGGCCAAGGCTGGATTCTGGATTGCCTTCTCCCCAGACCCTCTGCCCCCAGATTCACCACCATCCACCAAACTGCCCTGGCCCAAATCTCAAACTCCTTTATTCCTCTCTTTCCGGTATCCCCACCTCTAATCCTTCTCAAGTCCCAGCCAATTAACCTTCAAATTAGGTCCTGAATCTGGTCACTTCTCTCCACCACCACATGGGTCCCATCTCCACCCTTGCTCACTTGGACCAGTCCACCCTGGTCCACCCCCACCCCCGCCACTATTCTCAAGGCAGCCAGTGGGAAATGTTAAAAAGCAAATCAGAATAACATGGGTGAACCAACCTCGAGGACATTATGCTGAGTGAAATAAGCCAGTCACAAATGGACACACGATTCCATGCATGTGAGGTCCCTAGAGGAATCAAATTTATAGAGACAGAACGTAAGATGGTAGGCACTAGGGGCTGGGGTAGGGGAATGGGGAGCTGGTGTTTAATATGGACAGAGTTTGGGAAGATAAAAACATTCTGGAGATGGATAGTGCTCGCAACTGTTTGCATAACCATGTCATGTGCTTAATGCTGCTGACCTATACACTAAAAATGGTTAAGATGGTGAGTCTTATTTTTAGTCTCACTTCTTTTTTTAAAAAAGATTTTAAATTGATTTTGAGAGAGAGAGAAAAGGAGAGGGAGAGGGAAACATTGATGTAAGAGTGAAACATCAATTGGCTGCCTCCTGCATGCCCCCTACTGGGGATGGAGCCTGGAAACCTGGGCATGTGACTTGACCAGGAATTGAACCGGCAACCTTGTGAATGGGATGACACCCAACCAACTGGCCACATTGGCCAGGGCCCTCCCTTCCTTTTTAAAACTCTCCAGTGGTTTCTCAGCCTCTAAGAATAAAACCCACCTTCCTTACTACAGCCCATAGGCTCCTGCCTGGTCTGGCACCTCCTGCCCACTCTGAATTCATTTACCAACTTCTTCCTCCTTCATTCCTCATGGATCATGCTGATGCCCTTGTATGTGTTCATTTGTTCATTCATTCATTCATTCAGTATCTTTGCTGAGATCCCAATATGAGTCCAACACTGCTTAGGGCAGTGGTTCTCAGCCTTGGCTGCACATTAGAATCACCTGGGAATCTTTTTTAAAATCCTGATTTCTGGGCCTCATCCTCCGGAAATTCTGTTTCTTTGTTATGGGGTGGGGCCACAACATTAGTAACAAAGAAACAGAATTTCCAGAGGATGAGGCCCAGAAATCAGGATTTTAAAAAGATTCCCAGGTGAATCTAATGTGCAGCCAAGGTTGAGAACCACTGGCTTAGGGTAAGGGGCTCAGCAGTGAAACCAGACAAAATCCTGCATTCATGGACTTGTGAGGTACGGACAAGGATCAATACCCATTGGATAAGAGATGCTCAGTGGCAGAAACTGACAGTTCCCGATGACTTGAATTCTGTCCAAGGGGACGTTTAAGAAGCCATTCTCGCCCTGGCCGGTTTGGCTCAGTGGATAGAGCATCGGCCTGCTGACTCAAGGGGTCCCAGGTTTGATTCCGGTCAAGGGCATGTACCTGGGTTGCAGGCACATCCCCAGTAGGGGGTGTGCAGGAGGCAGCTGATCGATGTTTCTCTCTCATCGATGTTTCTAACTCTCTATCCCTCTCCCTTCCTCTCTGTAAAAAATCAATTAAAAAAAAGAAGAAGCCATTCTCTCACTCCAGAGGACAGAAACGAAAGGACAGGCGCGCCGCGACGCGGTGGGCCTCCACTAGGCGGCAGAGTTCTTCCTGTGAGGCGCGTCGCGAAAAGGAATAATGGCTCTAAGCGGCTTCCGTATTTCGCAACAGGCCACACCCCAGACTAGAGGCCTCCAAGACGGCCATGTGACTAAACAACTTCCG
>NW_005871677.1:12893-15825 GCF_000147115.1 Myotis lucifugus | reverse complement strand
TGCCAGGTACAGCGTTTGCGGCCCCTGAAGGCTGGCGTGGGACTGCTCTGATCCGCGCGCGGCGGCGGAGCATGGAGGGCCCCCCGGAAGGGGAGGCGCCGGCGGCGGCGCGGGCCGCGGTGCTTCAGCACAGCTCGGCGCTGCCGTCCGAGAGCGCCCAGGTCCGGGGCTACGACTTCAACCGTGGCGTGGACTACCGCGCGATGCTGGAGGCCTTCGGCACCACTGGTTTCCAGGCCACCAACTTCGGGCGCGCGGTGCATCAAATCAATGCCATGGTGAGGCGGGGGCGTGGCCTCTAGTGGCACCAGCGCAGTGCAGTTCGTGGAGGGGGCGGGGCTTACCTGAGAAAGGCGCGTCCTTCGTAGGGGCGGCCCAATGGTTGGAGAGGTGGGCCATACCGGGGTTGGAGTTTCTGTGTTAAAGAGAGGAAGTTGCCCCCCCCCACCCCAGCAGCGATATCCTAACATCAATAAGGGGCGGGGACTGACTCTAGGTAGAGGGCGGTTTATAGTCTTTGTCTATTTTCTGAAGTGGAAGGAGCCCAGGGCTAGACCGTGGCCTGGAAGGAGGAATTGGAAGAGCCTAAGTCAGGGCAGGGCCTTGGATTTGCTCCTCCCAGCGGAAAGGCGGCTGAATCCTGCAAAGATGCTCCGATTCCCGAGTGAGGCAAAGCGAGGGTGTGCCGCCGAGCCAACCTGTGAAAGGGGCGGAGTTGCACTCCCTCCCCTGGTTCCTGGTATAAGTGGTCCTCTTTCCGAGTGGGCAGGGCTTGGGAGCGGAGTGTAATCCTGAAAACCACCGGGGTCCTTGGGCTGGAGTTTGGGTTCAGAGGTTAATTTGACTCCTCTCTCGCACACAGATAGAGAAGAAGCTGGAGCCTCTGCCGCAGGATGAAGACCAGCACGAAGACCTGACCCAGAGCCGCCGCCCACTCACCGGCTGCACCATTTTCCTGGGCTACACGTCCAACCTCATCAGTTCAGGCATTCGTGAGACCATCCGCTATCTCGTGCAGCACAACATGGTGAGGAGCTGATGGGATGGGCTGTGGCCTTGACCACTCTGGGGTCAGTGGGCAATAAGATCACTGGTATTTTAGTAAGATAGAGAGATATGGGCCAATTCTAAGCAGAGGGACAGGATTGAGTTTTGTTTTGCAGCAGACATTCCTGTAAAGTTACTAGATGAGGGTTGGGAGTTAGGAGCCCTGCCCAGAATGAGGGCTGGGTCCTCCTATCTGGGCCAACCTCATTGCCTGTGGCTGCAGGTGGATGTCCTGGTTACTACGGCTGGGGGCGTGGAGGAGGATCTCATCAAGTGCCTGGCACCCACATACCTGGGCGAGTTCAGCCTCAGGGGGAAGGAGCTACGCGAGAACGGGATTAACAGGTGGGGGGCCTAAGTGGTGTTGGGCGGGGGAGCTGGACTGAGGGTCCTGGGGCCTGATGCCTATCTGCCTCCTGTCTCCAGGATTGGGAACCTGCTGGTGCCCAATGACAATTACTGCAAGTTTGAGGACTGGCTAATGCCCATTCTGGACCAGATGGTGCTGGAGCAGAACACAGAGGTGGGGCTGGAACAACTGGGGGCTAGCATGGGGGCAGTAAGGGAAGGCACCACTGGCTGAAGCTGATGTCCCCTCCCAGGGTGTGAAGTGGACGCCTTCCAAGATGATTGCCCGCCTCGGCAAGGAGATCAACCACCCAGAGTCAGTGTATTACTGGGCCCAGAAGGTGAGGGGCTGGACTCGTTTCATCTTCACAGTCGCCTAGGGAGTCAGTGCTGTTCTCATCACCTGCACTCTTCGATGAGGAATTTCAGACACAGGCTCGGCAGCTTTTCTGAGGTCACGCAGCTATTGAGTGTGGTCCTCATATCCTGGCTCTACTCCTACACCACCTGGGAGCAGTTGGGGCAGTGCTAGGGCCCCTGCTCCTCAGAGGCTATGACGTCCAGCAGTGGGAACAATAACAGCCTGCCATTCTCTATGTGCTGGGCATGGGCCTAAGTGTTTTGGGTGGGTTTTCTTATAAATGCGTCCTCGTCTGTGAGGGAGGTACTGTTGTTACTGTCATTTTACAGTCAAGGAAACTGAGGCCCAGAAAAGTTAAACCCCATGCCCAGAATCGGGCAGAGAGGGAATGCTGCCAGAATGGGGACCAGCCTCTCCCCTCCAGGATCTGACTCCTGCTGCTGTCCTGTCCTGCACTCCCCCAGAACCACATCCCCGTACTGAGCCCGGCACTCACAGATGGCTCGCTGGGCGACATGATCTTTTTCCATTCCTACAAGAACCCGGGTCTGGTCTTGGACATCGTGGAGGGTGAGGTGTGGGGGCCAGAGGAGTCGGGGAGGAGGGCTGGCTGGGCCCGGGGCCTGATCACAGTTCTCTTCCCCAGATCTGAGGCTCATCAACACACAGGCCATCTTTGCCAAGCGCTCTGGCATGATCATCCTGGGTGGGGGTTTGATCAAGCACCACATCGCAAATGCCAACCTCATGGTGAGTGGGGATGGAGCACCTGGTCCCTAGTGTGGGGGTGGCACTTGGGTCTGCCATGCAGCGATGTCTGTGTGCTAGGCCTAGGCCCCATCCTGGAGACACAGCCATGGACAGGCCAGGATCCCTGCCTTCCTGGGACTGATGTTTTAGTTGGGGAGAGAGTAAGTTAGGTGGCAGTCATTGCCATGGAGAAAAATGAGGGATGACAAGATGGTAATAAAAAGGTACACTGTACCAAAAAGAGAAGCCTTTCTGGGAAATGTGACCTGTGAATAGAGCAAATTTAGTAGATGTCTCCCTTGAGCCATGTGGTTGCCTTGAGGAAGAGGTCCCAGCAGAGGGAACAGCCAGTGTAAAGGCTCTGAGGTGGCTGTTTTCTAAGTTAGGAACAGCTGGGAGGCCTGTGAAGGGGGGAGAGTGGGAGGT
>NW_005871677.1:3320-12530 GCF_000147115.1 Myotis lucifugus | reverse complement strand
TCAGGTGCTCACAGGTGCCCTCTGGCTGCTGCAGGGGGAACAACTAGGGCCAGGACCAGGGTAGAGACCAAGGCAGGGAAGAAGTGTTTGGGTTCAGAGGTCTTCTAAAGATAGAGTTGGTGAGCCCTGACTGGTTTGGCTCAGTGGATAGATTGTCAGCCCCTGCGGACTGAAGGGTCCCAGGTTCGATTCCGGTCAAGGGCACGTACCTTGGTTGTGGGCACATCCCCAGTAGGGGGTGTGCAGGAGACAGCTGATCGATGTTTCTCTCTCATTGATGTTTCTAACTCTCTGTAAAAAAATCAATAAAATATATTAAAAAATAAATAAAGATAGAGTTGGTGGCAGATGTGAGAGGGTTATTGCTCTCTAGGAGGTTGGTCTGGGGCAATACTACCTATCATTTGCCCAGTAACTCTCCAACCCCTAACTGCCCAGCCTTGCAGAGAGGGGCCACCAAGGGGCCCTCCTTTATCTAGGACACATGGCTCAGCTTCTCTAGCTGCAGTGCCTGCCTCTATATGTGTGTGTCTGTCTGTCTCCCCGCCCGCAGCGGAATGGGGCTGACTATGCTGTCTACATCAACACGGCCCAGGAGTTTGATGGCTCTGACTCTGGTGCCCGGCCGGACGAAGCTGTCTCTTGGGGCAAGATCAAGATGGATGCAGAGCCTGTCAAGGTGAGAGCCAGCCAGCCTGCTGGGGTGTAGGGTCTCCCAGCTATAGCTCTGGGTCCTGTGGTTACCTGGGTCCCCTCCACAGGTCTATGCTGATGCCTCCCTGGTCTTCCCCTTGCTTGTGGCTGAAACCTTTGCCCAGAAGGTAGATGCCTTCATGCCTGAGAAGAACAAAGACTGACAGCGGTGGCCCTCCCCCTATTTATTTGTTTTCAGACCCGGCCCCTCCCCCACTCCTTGGTCAGTAGCACATCTGGAATAAATGGTCTCAGTGGTCCAGAGTCTGCATCTGTGTCCTTAGTGGTGGTGGGTCCCCTGGCCTCAACCTGTGCCACCCTCAGTCTCGTAGGCCTCTTCCCGCCAGCAATGGATGCTGCCCCCCATGGCAGTCAGCAGGCAGGGCTCTGTGGGGTGGTAGGCCAGTGACTGCACCACACCAGGCCCCACCTGCAGGGCCAGGGCCAGGACACCCTGTGGAACAAGGAGGGGGGAGCAGTTATCATGAGCCTCCCATCCCCGGACCTTCAGCCATCTGCTTCTAATGGCTTTCCAGTCACTGCAAAACTAGGCTGCCCCAAAATGAGCCTCTCAGTGGCTCCGTCCTTCCAGGTGTTCAAGCCAAAACCTTGGGAGTCTTTTTCACACCTCACATCCCTTTATCTGTAAATCCTCTTGGTTCTGCCTTTAGACCAGCAGTGGTCCGTGAGGTCCGAAAGGTTGGCGACCACTGCTTTAGACTATACTCAGAGGCCACCACCCCGCTCTGAGCCGTTATGTCCGGCTTTCAGCTGCCCTCTCCCTGTCGCCATAGGGGCTCTACTTGGCAGCATCAGTGTTTGCACTTCCTTCATCAACCCGCAGACACAGCAGCTCCACACATACGGTTTCTCAAGGAGGCCCCTTCCTTCAGTGTGACCTCTGCTCTATCAGATCCTTAAGAAGTAGGCAGAATATTGGCTCTTTCTTAGTCCCCCTCAAGTTCCCAAGGTCCCCAGTTCCCTCCATCCTCTTAAGGGACTGACTTCCCCTGGCCAAACCCCAGCACCCACATCTTCCATGAGACTCTCCAGCCCTGAATCCCGTAAGCCCAGCCTATCTGTTCTCAGCCTGATGCCACCACCAGGCTGGGACACATCAGGATACAGCTCACAGGGCTTGGGGCTAGAAACCACAGGGACGCTCAGAAGTAGCTCAGGTTTCCTGAACAACTACAGCCTCATCTCCCCAGGATAGACGTCGCCGTTGGTTCCCCCACCCTCAAGGTCAGTCCCAGTGGCTCAGCCTGGCATTGGTGGCCCTGCCTGACGTGGCTCCTGCTGCTGCCACTGCCACCCTGAAGTGCTGCTGTTTCCTGACCATCGCATGCCACACTTAGAAGCCTTAGCACATACTGTTCCCTTTGCTGGAATGCCTTTCCTGCCCTCTCACTCCTAGCCATTGTTCTAATAGCACTCCCTTTTCCCGGTCTGGGAATGACTGAGGTAAAGGCAAAGTGGGGACAGTGCAGTGTGGGGGTGGGGAGGCTCACTTCCACCAGGTCCCAAAAGAACACCTTCCCATCCTCGGAGCAGCTGACTACATGCGTGTCACGCTCACTCAGGCAGCAGTCCAGCTTGTACTCCTGGTTCTTATGGCCTGTGTACCTGGGGGTGGATGGAATCAGTGGGGCTCGGGCCTTACCAGGGGCAAAGGCGGGGGGAGGGGGAGGGGCCCCACAACCCCAAGGACTCACTCCCCTAGCAGCTCCCCTGTGTCCTTGTCTAGAAGCCTCAACGTGGAGTCCAAGCTGGACACCAGGGTGCACTGGCCATCCCGGCTGAAGCAGGTGCAAGTGATGGGACCTGGGGGGAGGGGAGAGGTGGATAGGCAGGTGGGCTGGGGCCCCTTTTGCTGCCTCTGCCTGCCCCACAGCCTGGCCACACTCACTGCCCACGTAGTCTGAGAAGAGTTGTCCCATCCTCAGGTCATAGCGCCTGACCCGGCCGTCCACGGAGCTGCAAGAGAGGGTGGATCCGATTAAAGTTTCCACTGGGACCAGTGGCTCCATGGCTCTAGGTAACCTCAGTGTCCCTCTACACTTGCACCTGGCCAGGGCCCTCAGGACAAGGCTGAGCCCATCCTTTCTATGCACCCCTCACTGTCATACTCCCGTCTCAGGGCTAGCCAGTTTTCTCAGTGTTGATCTGTGGACTAAAGGGTCGAGGGTTCAATTCTGGATCAAGGTTCATACCTCAGTTGTAGTTCCCCAGCCCTGGTAGGGGTGAGTTCAGAAGGCAACCAATCGATGTCTCTCACATCGATGTTTTTCTCTGTCTCTCCTCCCTCCCACCCTCTCTAAAAATCAATGGGAAACATATCCTTGGGTGAGGATTAACAAAAAGGAAAAAAAGAAAACATGCACTGAAGTGAATTCATGAGGGGAATTCTGAGGCACTGTCTTTGAGACCCAGACCCAGGGACCATTAGGAACAACTCAATTCGTTTCTGATAGGCACCGAGCATCCTCTCTGGGCCAGATTCTATAGCAGGAAGGGATGGCTTGGGACACAGCTTCGACCAAGCCAGGAGACATTTCTGGAGCCTCACTGACTGAGGGTAATATAGGAAGTCTTTCCCAAGGTGACATCTGAACTGGGACTTGAAGGACGAGAAGGAGCCAACCTTGTGGGAATGGCCAGTCAACAGGCTGGACAGTCCAAACTCCCCCCACGGTGGGAATGGCACTCTCTTGGGCTGTGGCAACACGTGAGCAGCTCTGCATGGGAATTTTTTCTTTTTTAAATATCAACTCTGTGGGCAGGAACTTTTTCCTTATTTCCCTGTCTTATTCACTGCTACATGCTCATTGCCTAAAAAAGTGGCCCCTGGGAGGTGCTCAAAAACACTTGCAGTAAGTAGTAGAAAGACAGTCCAAGCAGAGGAAGAGCAGCTGTAAAGCACGCTTGGCATATTTCCCTGAAACGAGGCTGGAAATCATAGAAGCTGAGAGGTCAGCAAGGACCAGACTGTGCGGGGTCTTGGGAGGCCATGAGGAGAGTCGACTTTAAGCACAGAGGCAGCTGTGATAGGCAGTGGAACCGGGGAGGGGCAATGGTCTAGCTCCACTCACCCTGCCAGGACCTCATGGTCTGACACCTTCACACTGGATACACCATCCTTGGCTTCGTCCAGCTTCTGCACTGGGTCCGGCCTCCGAGAGCGGCAGTCCCAGCAGCGGATGGTGGAATCGATAGAGCCTGTGAGGCCAGCATGAA
The DNA here is from genome assembly GCF_000147115.1 of Myotis lucifugus. Taxonomy (NCBI): domain Eukaryota; kingdom Metazoa; phylum Chordata; class Mammalia; order Chiroptera; family Vespertilionidae; genus Myotis; species Myotis lucifugus. The sequence goes on along the minus strand of NW_005871677.1, from coordinate 8,600 downwards.
GGTGGGGTCAGGTTTTGGGGGCAGGGGCTCCCCTGGGCGCCCCTGCCTAGGCCACGCACTCACCTGACAGGATGACTGTGGCCTCTTCATTAAACTGCACCGTGTTCACCTTCTGAGAAACAGGAACTACCACTCAGAGGTGGCCGGTCTTTGAAGGATTGGGATAAAGACCGGGTTCCCAGTGCAGATTAAAGTGAGGACAAAAGCTAGGGGTAGGGGAGGTGAAAGGTTTTGAGGGTACTGCAAGCAAGGGCTTGTGAATGCGCTTAATATGTGTGTGGGAGGGTACCTGTCACCCCTGCACACTAATGCGGGTCCCCTCCGCTACCCACGTTCTAATGAGGCTTCTTTCTGCTTGTACTCACCCCTGCGTGACCCCGGAATTTACGCACGACCTGCCCGGAGGCCACATCCCACAGCACCACCGCCTTGTCCCCGCCGCCGGAGCAGAGATTGCTGTTGTCAAAGGAACTGGAGGGCAGGGGAGGGAAGGTCAGCATCGACCTGGGATCCCCGCCTCAATGCCCCTTTCCCGGCCTGGCCCCGGCTCACCCGGCCGCGTCCAGCACCTCGTAGCCGTGGCCGCTGTACGTCCGCAGCAGCGTCCCCCGCAGCGGGTTCCACAGCTTCAGGGTCTTGTCGCTGCCGCACGTCAGGCAGTAATTGCCGTCCACTTGGGAAGACCAGGAGGGGGTTACCGGGCTGCCGACCTCGAGAGGCCACAGGCCGACCCGGAATGAAGACGAGGGCGCTCACCATTAAATCGCACGGCTCGCACCGCTCCCTGCCCGCAGTCCAGCGTCTTCAACCGCTTCTGCGGCAGCACCGGGCCACGCGGCTTGGGCTCAGGGAAAGACATGGCTCCGGGATGCCTTCCTCGCCGCCTTCCATCGGTCTGTACCGAAGTTTCCGAGCGTCTCTCGCTTGGTGCAACCTTATTATTGTCCCTGCGGTCTACTTCCGGTTCCCCACTTCCGGGATCACAGTTTCGGCTTTTTGGAGGTAATGTTGGAAAATACAATTGCTGCAGGCTGCCTCTAGGTTCCAGGTTTCTCTGTCCACTACCTGGACCCCGCCGCTAGGTACGGAAGCGCGAGGGCTGCGGGTGTGACTGTAAAAAGCACCGTCGGTTTCCACGCCGGAAGGGGCCACTCCGGCGGCGGAAGAGGGCCGTCCCCGACTCGCTATGTCCACGAACAACATGTCGGACCCGCGGAGGCCGAACAAAGTGCTGAGGTAGGGACCCCCGGCGCCGTGGGAACGAGTCTCGGACTGTGGGTCGGGGCCCAGGGAAGCACGTGTCCATCCGGGGGCGGGACGTGAGTGCCCCTGACCCTCAATCCCGCCGCAGGTACAAGCCTCCGCCGAGCGAGTGTAACCCGGCCTTGGACGACCCGACGCCGGACTACATGAACCTGCTCGGCATGATCTTCAGCATGTGCGGCCTCATGCTGAAGGTGGGCAGGGCTGCGTGTCTCTGCTGGGCTCCCAGGCCAGGGGCGGGTTCGGAATGAAGCGGGGCCGGCGCTGAGGGGCGGGGCTGGGGTGACGTTGGACGGAGGAAGCCAAAGCCATCGGGGAGTCAGGAATCCGGGTCAGGGTGGGTGTGTGGGAGGTTGGTGTGAGGGTGGGGCCAGACTGTACAGCCACTTGGAGGGGATGGTGGAGAAAGCGGGGTCATGAGCATGACGGGCTGTGTCGAAGTCTTGTCTTTTTAGGTCTGAGGGTGGGGTCAGAGGCTCTGGCCAGGGGGTAGGGCCAGCAACTCTGTACCTGGAGGAGGCTCTGGGTGGCTGGGGGTCAGGGGGACAAGGTTTACGCTGCCCCAGTTGAAACCAGGGGATGGGAACCAGGGCCTGGGAATGCCCCTTGTCTTCCACTGACCTAACCCACCCATCTACCTACCTTTCCCCAGCTGAAGTGGTGCGCTTGGGTTGCTGTCTACTGCTCCTTCATCAGCTTCGCCAACTCCCGGAGCTCTGAAGACACTAAGCAGATGATGAGTAGCTTCATGTGAGGCTGGGCCTGGAGAAGGAGGGACTCCTAAGTAAGGCGGGGAGGGCCCAAGCCTTCCCATCTTGACTGACACCTTTCTCCCGTCTCACTCAGGCTGTCCATCTCTGCCGTGGTGATGTCGTATCTTCAGAACCCTCAGCCCATGACACCCCCTTGGTGACTGATGTCAACCTAGAGGGGTCACATCCTGGACCTCTATACACCTCCCTCCAGGGCTGGGCCTTAGCCGCTCAGCCTCCTGCCCTGCCCTCAGCTGCTGGCTGTCCTGGGTGAGGTAGTCGTAGGGCCCCCAGCTGGATGGAAGGAACTTGGACCTTGGCCTGGGGTCCCACTTCTACTGGGGCAGGGAGGGGAAAACCCTAGATAGACTCCTGCCCTCCTTCCCCACCCTGGGTGCTGCTGGGGGAGAGCTGTCCATGTTTCTAGGTATAAACACTCATTTTCTTGTTGAAACCAGTTCGTAATAAAGATTTGCACTCTGGCTGTTCTCTGAGACCTCTCCTTCAGTGCATTGCGGGTGCTCTCCTGGAAGGGCTCCAGTTCCTCCACTTCCTCAGGCCTGGGGTGAGGCCCGTCTGGAGCCTTCTGCTTCACTTGCTTATTCACAGCCTTCATGCCTTAAGTCAGCTGCCGGAGACAGGACAGTGGCCCTGCTGACCTGAGGAATCTGGGCTTTGGTTTTCTTTTTGTTGTTGTTTGTTGTTAATCCTCACCCCAGGATATTTTTTCCATTGATCTTTTGAGAGAGTGGAAGGGAGAAGGAGAGACAGAGAGAGAGAAACATCAATGTGAGATGGGGGGGCAAGACTTCGACTGAGGTACGTGCCCTTGACCAGAATCGAAACTGGGCCCCCTCAGTCCGCAGGCCGATGCTCCATCCACTGAGCCAAACCGGCTAGGGCAGGGCTTTGATTTTCTTATCAAAGGAGTGAGATAATGTCATTGAACTAGATGGACTGATAGGGAATTGGAAAGACATGAAAGACTGTCTTCCCCCAGAGGGGAAGAGACTGTTGTTCCATGACTTGACTGCTGTAGGACCTGAGAGCCAACCTGGACTAGAACAGGGAGATTGCTTAATCAACCCTGCTCCCCCCCCCTCCCCCCCAAGAAAAAGACAACTTTCTGATTGTACTTGATGTTCATTCTGACACAAATCACCCTCTTTTGCCTCATGCTATGTGCCGGTTCCTGGAATAGGTTGTCCTGACACGTTCAAGCATGTGAAGTAATTTCCCCTACCTAATAGCATTCACATGTCAGTATATATGACTATTCCTCCCTTTACCCTGTACAATTCTTTGGCACCTGCCAAGCACCATGGGGATCAATTTCAGCTTGCAGCCACTCAAGACACACCTGTATGTCAGTTTCCCTTTGAAAACTATTATTAGAGAGGAGTGGCAGCTTTCTTTGGTCTTTCCCCACCCTCTGCTTTTGGAGGTAGATTTTCAGTCTTGGGGCTTTCCCCTGGGTGTGCGTGTACTAACAATTGGCAAGCCCGCCAGGAGACCAAAGAAATGGGCTTTGGTAAAGGGGGTCGACCTGGCCATTGACCTCTATGTGGGGAGGGGTGAGCTGTACGCTAGACACAGTGGACTGCCACGTGAGTACGGGGGACTTGAAAATGCTGGCTGGTCTCCTTGTTTAAGGAACTGCACTGTGGCAAGGCAGGAAATCCACGGCTACAACTGTAGGCTGGTCACAGATGCCCACCTAGAAGCAAAAGATAGGGTTAGAAAGGAAGAACTGAAACTAGAAAAAGATGTTAGAATGTCTACAACTCTGTTAGCATAGGGACTGGCAGATAAAGGCGGGGTGGGCGGTGGGGAAGCTCCTTTGAACAGGTCCCACCTCTTTTTTAGAAGCCATATGTTCATGTGTGTCTATATATGTGTTGTTTTGGTGTAGTAGTTTCTACCTCGAAATGGTGTTGCTAACTTGTAAAAGAGCTATGTTTAGTTGGCTTAATGGAATGAAGTGCTTCTATAAATTAAGGATTGGGTATTCTAAAATTCTCAGAGATACAGAAATTAACACAAATGCTTTCTCAGAATCACATGATCTGGGGAGATCACATGATTTGTCATTAAAGCTAGTTTAAGTGTGTTGGTTTAATTAAAACAGATATGTCTTGCCCGGCTGGTGTGGCTCAGTGGTTGAGTATCAACCTATGAACCAGGTGGTCATGGTTTGATTCCCAGTCAGGGCACATACTCGGGTTTTGAGCTTGATCCCCAGTGTGGGGCGTGCAGGAGGCAGCCGATCAATGATACTCTCTCATCATTAACGTTTCTGTCTCTCTCTCCTCTCTTTATCTCTGAAGTCAATAAAAATATATTTTTTAAAAAATGGGGTCCTTAACAGATTAACTTACTAACTAGAAAACCAACTTTGGCCAGTATACAAAGGTGTTTTCCCAAGTGTAAATACTCTTAAATGACCAACAGTGGGGCCTATTGCTCTGTATGCCAGGCTGGGAGCTCAAATGAGGCACCCAATATGGTTAAGGTGTGAGAAACAAAGATCACAGTAATAGTCTTGATGCTGCCATGGACCAGTGGGCCATGATATTGAAGGCACCAGGCCTTATCGTCCCTGGAACATTCACTGGAATCTGCAATGAGATACACCCTGTGATGGGATGGTTACTTCATGCACCTGGGGTAGAGGAACTGCTCAGTCTCCCGTAGACCCTGTTACCCTAAATGCACTCTGGTTCCCTACAACAATTACCTCTAAAAAAATAAATAAACCATCAAAGAGGGGAGAAGGATGGGGGTCCTATAAAAATATGGTCCTCGCCCTATTTCACCTCCTTACTTATTGAGAGAGGAAGGAGCTCTCTTTTCTTCCTAACCAAACAAGTATGGGTTTACACAGCCTGGCCAGGTTCCACCCACTGCGGCTACACTAACATCTAAAGATCAGACTGCAAGTATAATTCTCATAGATCTCCCAATTCAAGTCCCTACTAAATATTTGTCTTTTAAAAAATATATATATATTTTATTGATTTTTTACAGAGAGGAAGGGAAAGGGATAGAGAGTTAGAAACATCGATGAGAGAGGAACATTGACCAGCTGCCTCCTGCACACCTCCTACTGGGGGTATACCCGCAGCCAAGGTACATGCCCTTGACCGGAATCGAACCCCCGGACCCTTCAGTCCGCAGGCCGACGCTCTATCCACTGAGCCAAACCGGTCAGAGCCTTTTTTTTTTTAATCTTCACCTGAGGATATTTTTCCATTGATTTTTTTTT
>NW_005871677.1:0-1476 GCF_000147115.1 Myotis lucifugus | reverse complement strand
GGCAGTGGTGCGGCGAGGCGGCGGCGGCGGAGCAACCATGGGGAGCCGCGCGCCGGCCTTGGGGGTTCGCGCCCGTTGCTGCCGGGGCGCAGCGTGGCCCCTGGACGAGCTCGCGTGCACTGTGCCCACCGCTCCCACCTCTTTTCTTCCTTTTTTTGCTTTTGGCTGCGCCCAGCGTTCGGGCCGCGGGATACGAGGTGAGCGGGAGTCGGCGAGCGGAAATGTCCACAAGCCAGAGGGAAGTCCCGAGGAGGGTCTGGAGGTGTGGGTGGGTCTGTTCTGTGGTTGCCTGGTTTATGGTTGCTAATATGACTGTGTGGTCCGAGGGCATGCTTTGTGTCAGTGGGAGGTCTGGCTCCGCGCGTCTGAGAATGGGGCTGCCGGTGCCTGCTTTCCTGCTTCTGTGGGTCAGTTTGCCTGGACTTTGCATGCATTGAACCGTGTGATTGGGCGTGTGCGTGTGGGGGTTGGGGGCGGATGCTGGTTGAGAACTGGAGCTCGCGGCGGCCGGCCTGGAGTTCCAGCCTGGCCCTTGCACTTCCTGGCTGCGGGACTGTCATCACTACACTTCTCTGATCTCAGTGCTCTCATCTGCAAACTGGAGATAATAGTGTCCCTGTCCCGCAAGGTGGCTGCTTAGTATTTGTAAATGCTTAATACATATTAGCTACTACTATTATTTTCCCAGGGTGTGAATGAGCGCTGCCCTGAGGAGTGTGCCGCTAGGGAGTTGTATCCGTCAGCGCAACTATGTGTGTGTCCTCCCTGGGAGTGCCTGTCCCGGCCTCTCTGAGTTACTCACCTCTAGATCAAGACTTACCTTGTGCCCCCCACCCCTGCTCCCACCCCAACCTGCCTCTTAACTTTGGGGAGACAAGGTGTGTGAGTGTGCATTTGGGGTCCCTGTGCAGACATGCCCCATGGTGAAGCCGAACATGCTCAACGTGCACCTACTGGCCCACACACACGATGACGTGGGCTGGCTCAAGACCGTGGACCAGTACTTTTACGGCAGTGAGTAGAGGGTGGGGACTGACGCTTGGCACTCCCCTGACCCCTCCGAGCTCTTCACATCCTCTGTGGGTCCTGGATATTAGGGTGGGGGCAATGCCCAGCTTGGGGTCCTGTGTCTAGGAAGGTCCCCTTTGGCTTGCTGGTCCCTGATTGCTTGACCCCTGTGTCCACAGTCCACAATAGAATCCAACACGCAGGTGTTCAGTACATCCTAGACTCTGTCATCTCTTCCCTGCTGGCGGAGCCCACCCGTCGCTTCGTCTACGTGGAGATGGCCTTCTTCTCCCGTTGGTGGCATCAACAGACAAATGCAACACAGGATGTTGTGCGGGACCTGGTGCGCCAGGGTGAGCTGCCCCAAGGAAGTGAAAAGAGGAAGCCCAGCCTAGCTTCTGTTTTTGCCATCCTGCCTTCTGAGATTTTATCACGCTACGTGCAGACTGACTGCGCATGTGATCTGCC
>NW_005871676.1:389863-404707 GCF_000147115.1 Myotis lucifugus | reverse complement strand
CAAATTATGAACAACAAATACACATCTATCAACAAGTAAATCTAAAAATCAAGTGAATAAATAATCTGATGAACAGAATAAACTGGTGATTATAATAGAATCAGGGGCATAGAAAGGGAGTGGACTGACTATTCTTGGGGGGGAAAGGGGTGTGGGGGATGCGGGAAGAGACTGGACAATAATCGTGCACCTATGGATGAGGACAGTGGGGGGCGGGGGTCAGGGCGGAGGGGGGTGGGAACTGGGTGGAGGGGAGCTATGGGGGGAAAAAAGAGGAACAACTAAAAAAAAAGAGGAACAACTATAATAATCTGAACAATAAAGATTTAATTTAAAAAAAAAAAGACTCACTGAAGAGAACCCTGATAACTGAGGACAGAAAATGGAGATTGCATAGAGACTGGTAGGAGACGCAGAGGCACAAAAGGGCTGACCAGGCTCCCACAGACAGCAGCTGATGTTTGGGAGAGATATCTCAGCTGCAGGGGGTTGCCACTGAGAACTCTGGTTCTAATCCTGAAGCTGGGCCTCCCATCAGAGAGCTTCAGAACTGAGTAGGATACTCACATAACATCTGGCTGTGAAAAGCAGCAAGGTTGCTATCTGCCAGGGAGAGACAGCTGGAAATTCAGGCACCCTCTCAAAGGGCCAACACACAAAATTCCCTGTGCAAGACATTCACCTTGTGCTCTGACAGAGGGACAGCAGAGTGGACTGAAGCTGTGCGAGCAGAAGCCTGGGTTGGGGGCTTGGAGTTAGAGGTCAGAAGGCAGACACCCTGGTTTCCTGTACTGAGTCATTCCCTCATGCTGTGGAGGTCATCTTTCTCACACAGACAATTGGTATCTAGGTGGTTTTGCCTGGGGGGAAGACAGCTGACCCACCCTATTGGAAAACACCTTGCCCAGGGTATAGAGTTGCTGAGGCCCACCCATTAAGAGACTGAGAAAAACAATTAGACTCCAGGCAGAAGCAATTGCCCACCCTGATGGGAAAAACTCTCACCACACCTGTGGAGATTGCCTAAGGCAGTGGTTCTCAACCTTCTGGCCCTTTAAATACAGTTCCTCATGTTGTGACCCAACCATAAAATTATTTTCATTGCTATTTCATAATTGTAATGTTGCTACTGTTATGAATCATAATGTAAATATCTGATATGCAGGATGGTCTTAGGCAACCCCTGTGAAAGGGTCATTCGACCGTCAAAGGGGTCGCGACCCACAGGTTGAGAACCACTGGCTAAGGGCTATTCAAGAATAAATCCATGCCCTAACCCAGTGGTCGGCAAACTGCGGCTTGGCAAACTGCGGCCTGCGAGCCACATGCGGCTCTTTGGCCCCTCAAGTGTGGCTCTTCCACAAAATACTGACTTCTGCGTATGGGCCACAAAGTTTTAATTGCACTGTATGTGCGCGCCTGCATGTGGTGTTTTGTGGTATTTTGTGGAAGAGCCACACTCAAGGGGCCAAAGAGCCACATTTGGCTCGTGAGCCGCAGTTTGCCGACCACGGCCCTAACCAGTTTGGCTCAGTGGATAGAGTGTCAGCCTGCAGACTGAAGGGTCCCAGGTTCAATTCTGGTCAAGGGCATGTACCTTGGCTGTAGGCACATCCCAAGTAAGGAGTGTGCAGGAGGCAGCTGATTGACGTTTCTCTCTCATCAATGTTTCTCTTTATTCCTCTCCCTTCCTCTCTGAAAAAATCAATAAAATATATATATTTTTAAAAAGAATAAATCCAATCAGTCTGCTAGCAGAGGTGGTCTCTGGAGGCTTTGAGTCTTTGCCTAATCTAATTTGTCAGAAAGTGTTTGACACTGTCCTGCACTAGAGATTGAGAGGCATAGCAGATCTACCTAATACATAGACACAAACCCAAACAGGCATCCAAAATGAATAGACATAGAAACAACCCCCAAGTGAAAGAACAAGAGAATTCTCCAGAAGAAGAAATAAATGAAATAGAGATAAGAAATTTATCTAATACAGAGTTCAGAATAATGATGATAAAGATGCTCAACAGAAGGAGAAAATATATAGTAACTACGAAAAAATAGCAGTCAGAAATAAAGAATGACATTGCACAAATAAAAAACACATTGGAAGGAATACACAACAGATTAAGGTAAGCTGAGGATCAAATCACTGAGTTAGAAGACAGGGTTGAAAAAAATCACTCAACCACAGAACCATAAATAAAAAACAATTAAAAAACATGAGGACAGTTTAAGGGACCTGTGGAACAATGTAAAACAACAATATTCACATAGCAGCCAGAAGAGGCAGAAAGAGAATAGGGGATAGAGAATGCTTTTGAAGAAATAATGCAGAAAACTTCCTTAATCTGGTGAAGGAAAAAGTCACACAAGTTCAGGATGCACAGAAAACCCCAAAATAGAAGAGCTCAAAAGGGCCCACGCCCAGACACATCATAATTAAAATGTCAAAAACTAAAGACAAAGAGAGAATATTAAAGGCAGCAAGAGAAAAGCAAATGGTTAATTACAAAGGAGCTTCCATAAGGCTGACACTGGATTTCTCATCAGAAACTCTACAGGCCAGAAGGGAATGGCATGAAGTATTCAAGGTAATGGAAAGCAAGAGTCTGAGACCAAGATTACTATATCTAGCAAGGCTATCATTCAAATAGACAGTGAAATAAAGATCTTCCCAGACAAAATAAAAGGCTAAAGAAGTTTATTACAACCAAGCCAGCATTACAAGAAATGCTAAAGGGACTACTGTAATGAGAAGAAGAAATAGAGAGAAAAATGTAGGCATACGGAATTAAAATGGCAATAAATAAGTATTTATCACTAATAACCTTAAGTGTAAATGGATTAAATGTTCCAATCAAAAGGCAAAGGATAGCTGAATGGATACAAAAACATGACCCAACTATATGCTGTCTACAAGAGACCCAACTCAAAACAAAAGACACACACAGGATGAGAGTAAAGGGATAGAAAATTTTTTCCATGCAAATGGAAAAGGAAAAAAAGGTGGAGTAGCAATACCCATATCCAACAAAATAGACTTCAAAATGAAGGCCATCACAAGAGACAACAAAGGTCACTACATAATACTAAAGGGATCAATCCAACAAGAGGATATACTAGTCACCCTGGTAAACTATATGCACACAATATAAGAGCACCTAAATATATATATTTTAAAAATTTCTAGAGGATTTTAAGGGAGAGACAACCCAGTCATAGTAGGGGACTTAAACACCTGCTGACTTCACTGGATAGATCTTCCAGACTAAAATTTAACAAGGAAACAATGACTCTAAACGACACACTGGATTAGATGGGTTTAATTGACATTTATAGAACATTTCACCCCAAAGTTGCAGAATATACATTCTTCTCAAGTGCACATGGGTCATTCTCAAATATAGACCACATGTTAGGACACAAAACAAGTCTCTACAAGTTCAAGAAGATTGAAATCATATCAAGCATCTTCTCAGATCACAGTGGAATGAAATTAGAAATCTACTACAATAAAAACACCCAAAAACATTCAAACACATGGAGGCTAAATAGCATGTTATTAAATAATGAATGGGTTACCAACAAGATCAAGAAAGAAACCAAAAACTTCCTGGAAAAAATGATATTAAACACACAATAACACAAAATCTCTGGGACACAATAAAAGCAGTCCTGAGAGGGAAGTTCATAGCACTACAGGCCTACCTCAAAAAACTAGAAAAATTAATAATAAACTATTTAACCCTACAATATAAAGAACTAGAAAGAAAACAACAAGAAAAGCACAAAGTAGAAGAAAGAAATAATATAGATTAGAGCAGAAATAGATGATATAGAGACCAAAAAACAAAACAAAAAAATCTATGAAACCAAGAGCTGGTTCTTTGAAAGGATAAATAAGATTGATGAAACTTTATCCAGTCTCATCAAGAAACAAAGTGAGAGGACCCAAATAAATAAAATCAGAAATGAAAGTGGAGAAGCAACCACCAACACCACAGAAATACAAAGGATTGTAAGAAGATACTATGAACAACTATATGCCAACAAGCTGAACGGTGTAGATGAAATGGACAAATTCTTAGAAAAATACAATCTCCCAAAATGGAATCAGGACGAATCAGAAAACCTGAATAAGACAATAACAACTGAGGAAATAGAAGCAGTGATTTTTTTAAAAAAAAATTCCAACAAATAAAAACCAGAGTCCAGATGGCTTCACAGAGGAGTTTTGCCAAACATTAAAAGAAGAAATAACACCCATACTCCTCAAACTATTACAAAAAATCCAAGAAGAAGGAATACTTCCAAGCTCTTTTTATGAGGCCAGCATTATCCTAATTCCAAAACCAGATAAAGACACTACAAAGAAAGAGAATTACAAGCCAATATCCCTGATAAACATAGATGCTAAAATCCTCAACAAATCACAAAGTATTAGCAAATCACAGCCAGCAATATATTAAAAAGACTAGTGGCCCAGTGCACAAAATTTGTGCACTGGGGGGGATGTCCCTCAGCCCAGCCTGCACCCTCTCCAATCTGGGATGCCTTGGGGGATGTCCGACTGCCGGTTTAGGCCCAAACCCACAGCAATTCCTGCGGGATCAGGCCTAAACCAGCAGTTGGACATCCCCCTCACAATCCAGGACCACTGGCTCCTAACCGCTCGCCTGCCTGCCTGCCTGCCTGATTGCCCCTAACCACTTCTGCCTGCCAGCTTGATCACTCCCTAACTGCTCCCCTGCCAACCAGATCGCCCCCAACTGCCCTTCCCTGCCAGCCCAATCACCCACAACTGCCCTCCCCTGCCAGCTCGATCACCAACAACTGTCCTCCCCTGCTTGTCTGATCACCCACAACTGCCCTCCCATGCCGCAACCCACCTCCTCCGCGGGGACCCGCCTCCTCTGCGAGAGGCAGCAGAGATGCCAGGACTGGCCTCCTCTGCACCACGCGGATCCTTGGGACCCCCAGGCCTCACCACGTGGAGTGGCCACCAGGCCCCACCTCCACTGTGCATGTGGCCAACTTGTGGTGGCCATCTTATGGCAGCCATCTTGTGACAACATCACACGCAGGGTCCACCTAGGCTCTTATTAGTATAGATCATTCACCATGTCCAAGTGGGATTTATTCCAGGGAAGCAAGGTTTGTACAATATTCGTAAATCAATAAACATAATATATCACATAAACAAACTGAAAGACAAAATTCACATGATCATATCAATAGACGGGAAAAAAGCATTCGACAAAATCCAACACCAATTTTTGATAAAAAAAAAAAAAAAACTCTCAGCAAAGTTCGAGGAGAAGGAGCATATCTCAAAATGATAAAGGCCATATATGACAAACCTACAGCCAACATCATACTCAATGGGCAAAAACTAAAACCATTTCCCCTAAGAACAGGAACAAGACAGAGATGTCCATTTTCACCACTCTTATTCAACACAGTACTGAAGTCCTAGCCACAATGATCAGACAAGAAGAAATAAAAGGCATCCAAGTTGGAAAGGAGGAAGTAAAACTCTCATTATTCTCAGATGGCATGATATTGTACATAGAAAACTCTAAAGACTCTACCAAAAAACTACTAGATTTAATAAATGAATTTGGCAATGTAGCAAAAGCAACACCCCCAAATCATGTCTTTTTTATATATCAATAATGAATTCTCAGAAAGAGAAACTAAACAAACAATCCCATTTGCCATTGCAACAAAAACAATTAAGATACTTAAGAATAAACTTAACCATGGAGAGAAAAGACTTGTACTCGGAAAACTGCAGGACGTTGAAAAAAGTGATAGAGGAAGATATAAACAAAAAGAAGAATATACCATGTTCATAGATTGGTACAATCAACATCATTAAAATGTCCATACTACCCAAGGCAATCTACAGATTCATTGTAATCCCTATTAAAATACTAATAGCATATTTCACAGACCTAGAACAAATACTCCAAAAATTTATAAGGCACCAAAAATGACCCCAAATAGCAGCAACAATCTTGAGAAAGAAGAACAAAGTTTCAGGAATCAATACCAGATATCAAGTTATACTACAAAGTCACTCTAAGCAAAACAGCCTGATACTGGCACAAGAACAGGCATATAGATCAATGGAACAGAACAGAGAACCCAGAAATCAACCCAAGCCAATACTCTCAATTAATATTTGACAAAGGAGGCAAGAGCATACAATGCAGTCAAGACAGTCTCTTCAATAAATGGCATTGGGGAAATTGGACATGAAACTAGACCACCAACTTACACCATACACAAGAATAAACTCAAAATGAAGACTTAAATGTAAGTTGGGAAAACATAAAAATCCTAGAAGAAACCTTAGGCAGCAAAATCTTAGACATCTCTCATAGCAGTATGTTTATGGATACATATCCTATGGCAAAGGAAACTAAGGAGAAAATATACAAATGGGACTACATTAAAATAAAAAGCTTCTGCACAGCAAAAGAAACCAACAAAATGAAAAGGGAGCCCACTGTACATACTTGGCAATGATATATCTGATAAAGGGTTAATATCCAAAATATATAAGGAACTCATACAACTTAACAAAAAGAAGATAGACAATCCAATTTTTAAATGAGCAAAGGACCTAAATAGACACTTCTCCAAAGAGGACATACAGATGGCCAAGAGACATGAAAATGCTCAAAGTCACTGATCATCAGAGAGATGCAAATTAAAACGATAATGAGATATCACTTAACACCTGTTAGAATGACTCCCATCAACAAATCAACAAATGAAAAGTGCTGGCGAGGATGTGGAGAATAGGGAACCCTAGTACACTGCTGGTGGGGATGCAGACTGGTGCAGCCATTATGGAAATCAGTATGGAGTTTCCTCAAAAAATGAAATATGAAACTGCCATTTGACCCAGTGATCCCACTTCTAGGAATATTGCCTAGGAAACACCAATCAAAACTAATGTGTGCACCCCTATGTTCATAGCAGCACAATGTACAATAGCTAAGATCTGTAAACAGCCCAAGTTCCCATCAGTAGATGAGTGGATAAAAAAGCTGTGGGACATTTACACAATGGAATACCATGCAGCAGTAAAAAAGAAGAATCTCTTACCCTTTGAGACAGCATGGGGAGACCTGGAGATTATCATGCTAAGTGAAATAAGTTAGTCAGAGAGAGACAAGTATCACATGATCTCACTCATATGTGGAATCTAGTTAACAAAATAAACTGATGAACAGAGAGGATCCAGAGTCATGGAAGCATGGAACACAGTGTGGAATCTCAGAGGGAAGGCAGGGGAGGGTGGGTGGGTGGGAGGTAATCAACCAAAGATCTTGTACTAGTATGTATATATGCATAACCATGACCATGGACAATTAGGTGGTGAAAGCCTGGGGTAGGGGGCTGGGGGCGCTGGAGAGGTCAATGGGGGGAAAATGGGGACATATGTAATACTTTCAACAATAAAAAATTTTTTTAAAGGCAGGGATGGAGGGTTTTTACTTTTAATTAGGAAAACAATCGTTTTCAGAAGCCCTAACATCACTTATATCTCATTACTCACAAATGTGTCACACGACTACTTCTAGCTACAAGGGAATCTGGGGACATTTGTATTTTAAATGGAGCATATTACTACCTGGCCAGTGTGTGGCTCAGTGGTTGAGTGTCGACCCATGCACCAAAAGGTCACGGGTATGATTCACTTTCAGGGCACATGCCCAGGTTCCGGCTTGATCCCCAGTAAGGGGCATGCAGGAGGCAACCAATCGGTGTTTCTCTCTCATCAGTGTTTCTAGCTCCCCTTCCCTTCCTCTCTCTAAAATCAATAAAAAACATGTTTTTAGAAAAATAAATAAAAATAAATAAAGCATATTGCTGCCCCATACAAAATCAATGTTTTTAGTAACGAAGAAGGAAAATGAATATGGGGCAGGCGGCTAAGCATCTTTGCAAAAATACCTGCAAACAAATTTCTGAGGTGGCAGTAAGCCTCCATGCTGGCCCCTGTGATCCTCACCTTCTGGTATTCAAGTCGCCTCCCATATGAAGTTAGAGGTGGGGTGATCTGTGTGACTAATGGCGTTCTGTAGGACAGTATGTGACTTCCAAGGCTAGGTCATAAATAGCATGGTAACTTCTGCCTTGGCAATTTAAAGGGCAATATAAATATTTTCTGTAAAGGACTAGATAGTAAATATTTTGTGCTTTATAGGCCATACAATCTTTGTTTCAATGGCTTAACTTGCTGTTTGCAGTGCAAATGCAATCACAGGCAACTTGTAAACAAATGAGCATGTGTTCCAGTAGAAGTTTATAAAAACAGGCAGTGGGTCACACTTGATCCATAGACTTTAATTTTCAGCAACTAAATCTTGAGGTAACTTGTTACTCAGCAATAGCTAATGAATACAAGGTGATCTAAAGGGTGAAATATCTAGCCCAGCTGGTATGCCTCAGTGGTTGAGTGTTGACCCATGCACCAAGAGGTCACCAGTTCAATTCTTTTTTTTTTTAATAAATCTTTATTGTTCAGATTATTATAGTTGTTCCTCATTTTTCCCCCCATAGCTCCCCTCCACCCAGTTCCCACCCCACCCTCTACCCTTACCCCCCCCACTGTCCTCATCCATAGGTGTATGATTTTTGTCCAGTCTCTTCCCACACCCCCCACACCCCTTTCCCCCCAAGAATTGTCAGTCCACTCCCTTTCTATGCCCCTGATTCTATTCTATTCACCAGTTCATTCTGTTCATCAGATTTTTTATTCACTTGATTTTTAGATTCACTTGTTGATAGATATGTATTTGTTGTTCATAATTTGTATCTTTACCTTTTTCTTCTTCTTCCTCTTCTTAAAGGATACCTTTCAGCACTTCATATAATACTGGTTTGGTGGTGATGAACTCCTTTAGCTTTTTCTTATCTGTGAAGCTCTTTATCTGACTTTCAATTCTGAATGATAGCTTTGCTGGATAAAATAATCTTGGTTGTAGGTCCTTGCTATTCATCACTTTGAATATTTCTTGCCACTCCCTTCTGGCCTGCATAGTTTCTGTTGAGAAATCAGCTGACAATCGTATGGGTACTCCCTTGTAGGTAACTGACTTTTTTTCTCTTGCTGCTTTTAAGATTTTCTCTTTGTCTTTTGCCCTTGGCATTTTAATTATGATGTGTCTTGGTGTGGTCCTCTTTGGATTCCTTTTGTTTGGGGTTCTCTGCACTTCCTGAACTTGTAAGTCTATTTCTTTCATCAGGTAGGGGAAGTTTTCTGTCATTATTTCTTCAAATAGGTTTTCAATATCTTGCTCTCTCTTCTTCTGGCACCCCTATAATTCAGATGTTGGGATGCTTGAAGTTGTCCCAGAGGCTCCTTACACTACCTTCATATTTTGGGATTCTTTTTTCTTTTTGCTTTTCCGGTTGGGTGCTTTTTACTTCTTTACAAATCTTTGACTTGATTCTTGGGATCCTCTTGTCTGCTGTTGGATCTCTGTATATTATTCTTTATTTCAGTCAGTGTATGCTTAATTTCTAGTTGGTCCTTTTTCATATCCTCGAGGGTCTCACTAAATTTATCGGCGGTTTCTAGAAAATTCTTGAAAAACCTTATAAGTGTGGTTTTGAACTCTATATCCAGTCGTTTGCTTTCCTCCATTTCTGTCATTTGTGATCTGTTTCTTTGTCTCCGCATTTTTTATGCTTCCCTGTGTTGATAGAGTGCCTTTCTGTGCTAGGTGTCCTATAGGGCCCAGTGGCTCAGCCTCCCCAATTACCTTGGGTGGACACTCTTTGTGCACCCCTTTGTGGGCTGTGTGCACAGTCTTGTTGTAGTTAAGCCTTGATTGTTGTAGGTATCACTGGGAGGAATTGACCTCCAGGCCAATTGGCTGTGAGAATCAGCTGTGTCTACGGTGGGAGAACTTCTGTGCTGAAGACACCCTTCTGGGGCAAGACTTGCTTCAGTGGAGCTTTGCTGCTCACTGAGTCTGCCCCCTGAGTGTGTCCCTTATGGATCTGAGGAGTTGTAATCTGGATGTTCCCACTCTGACCACTGGGTACACAGGCTCTTGGATCTCTAAGGAGGTGCTAATTTAGCCTCTGCCTGAGGCTACCCAGCAGGAGCTACGGAGAGGTCTGCAGGTTCCTCTTCCTTGTTTGGGTTTTGGAGGTGCCCAGATGAGGCCTAGCTGTGAAGCAATGCAAGCTGCTGTGGGGCCTTGGGCCTTCTTTGGATGTTCTGGGTCTCTCTGACCCAGCTGCAGTTTGTTAGGTAATTTTAGATCTCAAAAGGCCAGCCCATTCATATGCAAAAGCCTCTGCTCACGGCTTGGGTGAGGCGGGGTCTCAGGGAATCAACAGGGCGGAGCAAACAGCTATGGCTGATCCTCAGTCCTGCCCTAAGAGGTCCCGGGTCTCAGTGTCCCACGGTAATCGCTGCAAGCACCTCTGAGAGAAAGCCACCCTCGAGTTCCGCCCACTGCCAGACAGTCCAGTTTCTCCCTGTATGAGTCTGGGTCCCCAGAGACTCGCCCATAACTGGAGTCAGGGCTGTCGGGAGCTTGTGCCTCCCTCCCAATTGCAAAAGACACCAGTGTCCTCCGTTGCCAGCCCCTTTCCGCGCGCGCTTGAGCCTCCGTACCTCTGCACTTTACTTCCGCACCTCCTCTGAGTCTCAGTTGCTTTTCTCTTTCCTTCTAGTTGTAGAATTTCCACTCAGCCAGCCTTCCTGTTCTGGATGATGGTTCTGGATGATGTCTGTTTTGTCTTTTAGTTGTATTTTTGAAGTGGTTGTGTGAGGCAGCAATTTCAGGTGTTTACTTATGCCGCCATCTTGGTTTCTTCACCAGTTCAATTCTTGATCAGGGCACATGCCCAGGTTGAGGGTTCAACCCCCAGTTGAGGCCATGCAGGAGGCAGCCAGTTGATATTGATGTTTCTCCCTCATCAATGTTTCTACCTCTCTCTCTAAAAAAAAACAAAAACAATAAAAACACGTTTTCTAAAAAAATAGTTGAATATCTACAAATCAAACCACACACTTCCATGTGACTAGTAGGAAATGGATTCAAAGCTCTTTCTAGGCTTAAGAGCAGTGGGAGAATGGGCAAGAAATGTACTGGGTTATTTCTCTTTAAAACTTAAAGAGCCTATATGAATTGATTGATATGAATATTGCAACCAAGATATAGAAAAGCCCATGAACAGAGAAATCACAAATATCCAGGTGAAAAAAGCAAACCAATGGTGCTGATCCGTCCGGGAAAGATGTTCAACCTCACAAGTACTCAAAGATACTAATTGCTAATTTAAAATGAGATATCTTTTTGTCTATTTTAATAGTGACTTTTTAAAAATTACAAAATTCGTCCCAGCCAGCATGGCACAGTGGTTGAGCATTGACCTATGAACCAGGAGGTTAAGGTCTGATTCCTGGTCGGGGAACATGCCCAGGTTGCAGCCTCAATCCCCAGTGGGGGATGTGCAGGAGGCAGCCAATCAATGATTCTCTCTCATCATTGATGTTTCCACCTCTCTCTCCCTCTCCCTTCCTCTCCGAAATCAATAAAAATATATATTTTTAAAAATTACAAAATTTTGCTTTGGCTTGCTGCTTTCCGTATAAAGTGCAGCCTTCGGGAGAGCATTTGGCACCATGTGCCAAGAATCATAAAATGTTTATCTTCTGCAAGCCAGTATTTCCACTTCTGAGAATTCATTCTGAAGAAATATGAGAAGTAGGCAAATATGTACACATAACAATACTCATGGAGCATTATTTTAATGTTCAATTAGCACACAGACTAAGTGGCATTTTTTAATATGTGGAGATTTTTCTAATGACATGAACAGATTTTTTTCAACAGTGTGGAAAGTGTTTTCATATAATATTTTAAGAAAAAAGCTGCATACAGGTGGAATCAAACTTTTTTTTCTAGATTTCTCTGTGACTAAAAATCCTGCTGCATAGAGAATGATGGAGAAGGTAAAGGCAGGTATAGTTGTGGTGGTGGAAGGAGACTAGACTTCAGGAGGTGAGCTCACAGTAGAATACACAGATGTCATATTATAATGCTGTACACCTGAAATTTATATAGTGTTATTAACCAATGCTACCCCAAGAAATTTAATTTTAAAAATTAAATTAAATTTTTTAAATTCTGGGTAAATTCTGAGACTCTACTGTACAACATGGTGATTATAGTTAATACTGTATTATAGATTTGAAGTTGCCAGACTTGAAGAGTGGGGTTTGTGTGTGTGTGTGGTTTTTTTTAATCCTCATTCGAGAATATTTTTCCATTGATTTTTAGAGAAAGTGGAAGGGAGAGAGAGAGAGAAAAAAACATCAATGTGAGAGAGACACATCAATTGGTTGCCTCCTGCGTGCATCCTGACCAGGGCCGGGGAACCTGCAACCAAGATACATGCCCTTGACCGGAAT
The DNA here is from genome assembly GCF_000147115.1 of Myotis lucifugus. Lineage (NCBI taxonomy): Eukaryota > Metazoa > Chordata > Mammalia > Chiroptera > Vespertilionidae > Myotis > Myotis lucifugus. The sequence continues at coordinate 392,256 of NW_005871676.1, read as the reverse complement.
CGAACACTCTATCTGCTGAGCCAAACCCACTAGGATGAAAAGTGGATCTTCACGTTCTCCACAGAAAGGAAATGGTAATGATGTAAAGTGTTAGCCAGCTCTATCTCGGTCATCAATTTCAGTATATTCGTGTATCAAATCCATCAACATCTTGTACACTTTAAACTCACATAATCACACAAAATGTTCTATGTCAATTATATCACAATAAATCTGGGGAAAAAAATAAATAAAAGGAGATCCTCCTCTGCCCCCAAAAGAAATAATGTTCATAAAATTATTTTATATACAATAAAGATCTCTAATAAAATTAGCTGTTACTAAAATCCTGTTGCCTGTGGAGCAACAGAAACACTCCTTCATTGATGGTGGGGAAAAATGGTGCAGCCACTTGGAAGGTAGTTTAGTGGTTTCTTACAAAACTAAACATATTCACCATATGATCCAGCAACCATGCTCCTCGTATTTACCCAAGTGAGTTGAAATCTATGTCTACATAAAAACCTGCTTGTGGATGTTTATAGCAACTTTACTCATAATTACCAAAACCACCAAGATGCCTTTCAGCAGGTGAATGGATAAACAAACTGTGTTCATCCAGACAATGGGATATTATTCATCATGAAAAAGAAATGAGCTGTCAGCCATGAAAAGATATGGAGGAAGCTTAAACGTATGTTACTGAGTGAAAGAAGCCAGCCTGAAAGGCTACAAGCTGCATGATTCCAACACTATGACATTCTGGAGAAGATGAAACTATGGAGACAGCAAAAGGATCAGTGGCTGCCAGGGTCTGGGAGGGGGAGGGATGAATAGGTGGGGCACAAAGGATTTGTAGGGCTGTGAAAATATTCTGTGTGATACTGTAATGATGGATGCATATTGTAATACATTTGTTCAAACCTATAGAATGTTCAATATCAGGATGATCCCCAATGTAAACTATGCACTTGAGGTGATCCCGGATGCTGGGCAGCACCCAGGGAGGCCAAGGGAGGCCTCAACCTGATCCAGGTCCTTGTCATGGGACAAGAAGGAATTCAAGAGTGTGACAGAAAGGTTTAACAAAGCACACTAAATTTATTAAAGCAATGGTGCACACTTGAGAAGTGAGCATGGGCAATCTTGGGGAATAAGACACGCGGATAGCCCTGACCGGTTTGGCTCAGTGGATAGAGCGTCGGCCTGCAGACCGAAGGGTCCCGGGTTCGATTCCAGTCAAGGGCATGTACCTTGGTTGCGGGCATATCCCCAGTGGGGGGGTGTGCAGGAGGCAGCTGATCGATGTTCTTCTCTCATTGATGTTTCTAACTCTCTATCCCTCTCCCTTCCTCGCTGTAAAAAATCAATAAAATATATTATATTAAAAAAAAAAAAAGACACGCGGATAGAGTCTGGGTGTAAGGTTTTTATTAAAGACTAGAGGCCGGTGCATGAAAATTCATGCACTGGAGGGGGGTCCAGCCGCCCAGCCTGTCCCCCTCACAGTCCGGGAGCCTTCAGGGGCGGGAGGCGACCTGGCGATCAGGGGAAGGCGACGTCCCATCACACCTCTGCTGCTGCCATTGCCGGCAGCACAAGCCTCCGCCGGGCCTGGTTACCTGAGCCTCAGGCGGCCCTGGGGGGCTGGGGGCTGAGGGACTCCAAGACCTGGGGGCGGGCCCAGCCTTGCCACATGCCTGCTGCCCTGGCGGGGCTGAGGGGACTGGGCACCACCATCTTGTGGCTGTGAGCACCGCCATCTTTGAGGGTGGGGCAGTCAATTAGCATATTCCCTCCTCATTGGCTGTGGGCGCCACCATCTTTGCGACGGCGTGAGGGTCAATTGGCATATTCCCTCTTTATTAGATAGGACTAGAGGCCAGGTGGGGTCCTCCGCCCGGCCCAATCAGCGGGATTGAGACGGCTCGTTAGGAGGAGGAGATGGTGGGAGGTTTCCCAACCCCCTGATCAGCTGATCAGGGCTGGGCTGGCTGGGGGGATGGGCTGTGGGTGATTGGCCAGCAGCCCCGCTCCTGATTGGGGTGGGAGGGCCAATTGGGGGTGGCCTGGCTATGGGGAGGGACTATGGGTGGTGGGCCGATGGCCCTGCCCCCCGAATGGGGTGGGGGGGGGCCGTTTGGGAGTCAGTGGCCATGGGAGGGGCTGTGGGAGGTTGGCCAGCTGGCCTTGCCCCTGATTGGAGTGGGGTAGCCAATCAGGGGCGAAGTTGGCTGGGGGGAGGGGCAAGCTGGCTAATGGGGTGGTGGGGGCCCATCAGGGGCAGGGCCGACTGGGATAGGGGGAGGGGCTGCAGGAGGTTGGCCATGGGGGAAGGGGGGGCCTCCATTGGCTGATTCAGTGGCCGCAGTGGGGGGCATAGTGACCGGTCATTACGGCGTTCGGGTTGCTGG
>NW_005871676.1:384810-389192 GCF_000147115.1 Myotis lucifugus | reverse complement strand
TGCCCCCCCCCCCCACAGCCTGATCACCCCATGCAGCCTGCTGTTCAGTCGTTTGGTCATCGCCCCATGCAGCCTGCTGTCAGGGGTCACCCCACACAGCCCACTAACCCCCCAGCTGGCAGGGTCCCTCACTAAACCCCCTGCTGTTCAGTCGTTTGGTCGTCCCTCACTAAACCCCCTGCTGGCCTGGTCACCCCATGCAGCCTGTTCCATTGTTTCAGTTGCGACAGTCGCTTAGGCTTTTATATATATAGATAGATAGGGTGGTCCTCTGCTTCTGATGCTGGTGGGCTGGTGGAGTGACCCCTCCCCCCCATGCTGCTCGTCCTTGTCCCCACTCTCCAGGTAACTATTTTTTGGGTGCTCTTAATTATAGGAAATTGGGGAGGGGGAAGCAGGGGAACAGGTGGTCAGTGAAGGTGGAGTCTGCGATGTTCCAGCCAAGACAGAAAAGGCAGGGGTAGAGCTTGAGTCCTTCATTCTCTATTCTAACTTTCCTGCTTCAATAACAATGTGTCAATGTAGGATCACGGATTGTAACAAATGCACCACTCTGGTGGCGATGTGGTTAGTGGGGAGGCTGTTGTACTGGTAGGGCAGGAGGGGTATGAGAAATCTCAGTACTTTCTGCTCAACTTTGCTGTGAACCTACAACTGGTCTAATAAAGTCTATTGAAAAAAGTAAAATCTTGTTGCCCTTATGCAGAATGAGGCTACACACTGTGTGATTCCATTTATGCAACAGTCTCAGAAAGACTAGACCAGTGGTCGGCAAGCCGCGGCTCGCGAGCCACATGCGGCTCTTTGGCACCTTGAGTGTGGCTCTTCCACAAAATACCACATGCGGGCGCACACGTACAGTGCGATTGAAACTTCATGCCGCCCGCTACAAAAATTTTTTTTCTCGCCGCGAGAAATTTTTTTTTGAAGGAGGGTCTTTAAAAAATTTCGTTTTCCTTTGCTGACCGGATGTAAGGCCCCCTGTCGGGGGCGGGGGGGTCCCCCCCGCCCGGGGTGAGCATCTTTTGGGTTGTGCCCGCTTGACCCCTTCCAACTCTCCCATCCACACTCGTCTATCTGAAACAAGTATACAAGACGAGTGTGGATGGGAGAGTTGGAAGGGGTCGACCTCAGCGAACGTACCTCAATCAGATTGAGGACGTTTTTAGCAAAGGCCAGCTTAGGAATACCCTAATTAAGATAATAACAATGTATCTACCTATATAGTTTAACTTTAAAAAATTTGGCTCTCAAAAGAAATTTCAATCGTTGTACTGTTGATATTTGGCTCTGTGACTAATGAGTTTGCCGACCACTGGACTAGACTCCAGAGACAGAGGACAGAGTTGCCAGGGGAGGGAGTGAGGTGAGATGATAAAGGTGTAGTGTGAGGGAGTTTTTGGAGGGTTGATGGAACTGTTCTATATCCATTGTCATGATTACATGAATCTATGCATATGTTAAAATTCAGAACTACATAACAAAGGTAAAATGTTAATTTTACTTTATGATATACTTTTGTGGGGGGGGGGTTAATTCTCACCCGAGGATATTTTCTCCATTGATTATTTTAGGGAGAGCAGAAGGGAGGGAGGAGAGAGAGAGACATTGATGTGAGAGAGACACATTGATTGGTTGCTTCCTGCACATGCTCCAACCTGGGCTGGGGATCAAACCTGCAACCCAGGTACATACCCTTGACTGGGAATCGAACCTGCAACCCTTCGGTCCAGGGGTCTACACTCTAACCACTGAGCCAAACCAGCCATGGCTGATATACTTTTTAAAATTTTAATGTAAAAAAGAAAATTCTGTTGCCAGATCCTCAGCTAGTCCACAGGACCCTGTTGGGTTTTGGCCTCTGAATCAAGGATTGGCATGTCTGGACCTGCAGTAAGCTGCAGATGCTCAGAACACACACACAAAGTTGCACATCTTGCCAACGATGTCTGGGGTCTTCAGACCACCCAGGCGCCCTTCCCTTCAAGCCCTACTTTGTCCTTGGCACCCCAGGACAAGTTCTAGTGACTCCTCAGACCCACCAACACCTCCCTCATCTGCAGGCCCTCCCATGATCCCACCGGAGTCATGGCCCCATCAGTCACCTGGCACGTCGCCTGGGGAGTCATTCTCCAGTCCTTCCCCTCTCTCTCCTCCAGTCCGTCACCCAAGTCTGCTGACCTTACCTCCTGAATACCTCCCCAAATCTCTTCCAAAAGGTCTGCTATGGAAATCTCTGGCAAAAGACTTGTGCCCAGCATATATAAAGAGTTCCTACAAATCAAAAAGAAAAAGGCAGAAACCCCACAGAAAAAAATGGGCTTTTTATAAAAAGAGATCTCCAAATGGCCATTAAATGAAAATGCTTGATATCATGACTCATTGTGGAAACTCAAATTAAAACCAAAATGCCATGGCACTCTACACCTACCAGAAGGGCTAACAGGAGAACAATAATATCAAGTCACCCTGTGCTGCAGGTAGAAGTGCAAACTGGCACACTGCTTCTGAAAACTGTTTGCAGTATTCATACAGTTGAACAAACACCTACACTATGACTCTGAGGAATAAACTTTTGGAAATGCATATTTATGTTCATAAAAATTCTACAAGAATGTTCATAACACCTCTCCTTGTAATACCCCAAAATTGGAAACAATTTAAATACCCAACAAAAAAGATGGGTCAATAAGTGCAGTGACATCACAAAATGGAATACTTTATAGCAGTGATTCTCAACCAGGGTGATTCCCAACCTAAGGGGACATTGTGGTTGTCATCATGTGGAGGGGTGTGCTACTGTCATCTCATGGGGACAACGCTCAATATCCTACAATGCATAGGACAGACACACAAAGAATTATCCAGCCCCGGATGTCATTAGTGATTGAGCGGCCCTGCTGCACAACAATGACAGTAAACACTTATCCGATCTAGAACAATTTGGATAATGCTCACCAGCCTAATGCTGTGCAAAGGAAGCCAGACATGAAAGAGAAAATGATTCTATGCTGTTCAAAGTCAAGTTAGTGGTTCCATGGGCGGGAATGAAGGAAAGGAGGCACAGTGGAGACTTCCAGGGGCTGGTGATGTTATGTCGTTGTCCTGGGTGCTGGCCACACAAGCATGTTCACATTGTGAAAACTTTGTACTGTACCGTTGTGACTTGCGCGCTTTTTCTGTTTGCGTGCTATATTTGAATAAAAGGTTCTAAAGTTAAAAACTCTCCCCCTTCCCTCCACCCTTTTGCCCTGTTTGAGCCTTATCAACTTTGCACTGAGCAACTGCCCTCACCTCTCCCCTGCCTGTCCTCCAGACAGCAGCCAGGGGATCTCTAGGATCCCTTCCTGCTCTAAAGCCTTTCATGGCTCCCTATTGCCCCCAAGATCGGATCCAAGTCTTTAAAGACTTCCTTGGTGCTTCTTTTGCAGTTTCATCTCTACCTACCCTCTCTGCTCCTTGCACCATGAAATTAACCTCCCTGCCGAAACCGGTTTGGCTCGGTGGATGGAGCGTCGGCCTGCGGACTGAGGGGTCCCGGGTTCGATTCCGGTCAAGGGCATGTACCTGGGTTGCGGGCACATCCCCAGTGGGAGGTGTGCAGGAGGCAGCTGATCGATGTTTCTCTCTCATCGATGTTTCTAACTCTCTGTCTCTCTCCCTTCCTCTCTGTAAAAAATCAATAAAATATATTTAATAAAAAAAAAAAAAAAAAAAGAAATTAACCTCCCTCCCAGAACACACTGCTTCAAACCTCCAGTCCTTTGCACCTGCTGTCCTCTTTGCCTGACTGCCCAGACACACTCTTGGCCTTCTAGGTTCAGCTCCAGTGTCCCTGCGCTGGAACTCACCCACCCACCTTCCCTCTGCCCCAGCTCAGATCTCCAGACAGGAAGCTTTGGGATCATAGCTGATTTTCTTCTAGTCAACACACACACACACACACACACACACACACACACACACTCTCTCTCTCTCTCTCTCTCTCTCTCTCTCTCTCTTTTGCAAAATGCAAGAGAAAGCATTGAGTAATATGCAAAAGTTTAGCCACTCACCCTAGGATCCTTTCCTTCAGGACCCCCCCACCCCCACCACCACCACCAGCAGCCTCTGCCTAAAGACTGCCCCCTACCCCATTGGGGGAGGACAAGGCAGAGATTCCAAAGGTCCTGAGCTTGAACACTGCCCCTCCGCTTTCCTGGCAGGCCCTTCCTGTGTCCCCCAACCCCACATCTCCAGGCCCCTCCCCCAGCTCTGCCTATCCAGCCCTGGCTACCTCCTCCCACCTCCCCAATTCCAGAGACTTCTCCCCCTTCTCCCCCCACCTCCCCAGCTTGCAGCTTTGCTAACGGGGAAGTGGTTGGGAAGGAGGTTCCAGGAAA
>NW_005871676.1:382967-384373 GCF_000147115.1 Myotis lucifugus | reverse complement strand
TGCTCTGGAGAGGGAGGGTGAAGTAGACTGGAGCTGTGAGAGCAGAACCCAGGACTGGGGACTCGGGGCATAGAGTTCAGAAGGTAGATACCCCAAGTTTCCTGGGCTAAGTCATTCCCTCACACAGCAAAGGACATCTTTCCCACATAGACATTTGCCCTGCCTGGGGAGAAGACAGTCAACACACCCTATTGGAAAACACCTTGCCTGGAGGCCACTTAAGAGATTAAAAGTAACAATTAGCCTCCAGGCAGAAGCAACTGCCCCACCCTGTTGAAAAAACTCTCACTACACCTGAGGATGATTGCTTGGGGGGCAATTCAAGTCAGAATCATATTACTCTGGAAACAGAGGTGGTCTCTGGAGGCTTTGAGTCTTTGCCTGATCCAATTAGTTAGAAACAGCCTTTAACACCATCCTGCACTAGAGATTGAGAGGTGAAGAGGACCTACCTAAAACATAGTCACAAACCCAAACAGACAACCAAAATGAGAAGACAAAGAAACAACCCCCAAATGAAAGAACTAGAGAATTCTCCAGAAGAGATAAATGAAGCAGAGATCAGAAATTTATCTGAAACAGAGTTCAGAGTAATGATGGTAAAAATGCTCAACAGTATGAAAAAACATATAGTAACTATGAAAAAAAGAACAGTCTTAGATAAAGAATGACATAACACAAATAAAGAACACATTGGAAGGAACACAGCACATTAGGGGAAGCTGAGGATTGAATCAGTGAATTAGAAGACAGACTTGAAAATATCACTCAATCAGAGACCCAAAAAGAAAAAAACAATTAAAAAACAGAAGGACTTAATGGAGCTGTGGGACAACGTGAAACGTAACAATATTAGAATAGCAGGTGTGCCAGAAGAGGCAGAAAGGGAGAAAAGAAATAGAGAAAGTGTTTGAAAGTCGGCCTGGTGGTCAAATCCCTCTAGTGTTAAGTACAACAATTAAGGCTTGGCTAGAACAAGACTGCGCACAAAGACCACAAGGGGGTGCACCAAGAAAGCATAAAAGATGCGGAGACAAAAAAACATGACAGAAATGGAGGATATGGAGCTAAGAATCGCAATTTTGAGGGCTTGCTATAAACTTGAGCAGAGCCTCACGAAAACTAATGAGACCCTCGATGCTACGATAAAGAAATTAGAAAGTAAGCATACACGGACTGAAATAAAGAATATTATACCCAATAGCAGACCAGAGGAGCACAAGAATCAAACCAAAGATTCAACAAAAAACACCCAACTGGAAAAGCAAAATGAAAAAAGAATCCGAAAGTGTGAAGATAGTGTAAGGAGCCTCTGGGACAGCTTCAAGCGGACTAATATCAGAATAATAGGGGTGCCAGAAGATGAGAGACAGCAAGATATTGAAAACCTATTTCAAGAAATAATG
>NW_005871676.1:368290-380869 GCF_000147115.1 Myotis lucifugus | reverse complement strand
TTTATGGCTGGCTTCTGCTGGGTAGCCTCAGGGAAGAGGCTAGATTAGCACCTCCTTAGCTCCAAGAGCCAGTGTACCCAGTGGTCAGAGTGGGACCATCCAATTACAACTCCTCAGATCCATGGGCAGACTCAGTGAGCACCAAAGCCCCACTGAAGCAAGACTTGCCCCATAAGGGTGTCTTCAGCACAGAAGTTCTCCCACTGTAGACACAGCTGATTCTCACAGCCAATTGGCCTGGAGGTCAAATCCTCCCAGTGTTACCTACAACAATCAAGGCTTAACTATAACAAGACTGTGCACAAAGCCCACAAGGGGGTGCACCAACAGTGTCTACCTCAGGTAATTGGGACACTTAGCACAGAAAGCCACTCTATCAACACAGCGAAGCATAAAAAATGTGGAGACAAAGAAACAGATCACAAATGACAGAAATGGAGGAAAGCAAACTGCTGGATATAGAGTTCAAAACCACACTTTTAAGGTTTTTCAAGAATTTTCTAGAAACCACTGATAAACTTAATGAGACCCTCAAGAAATCTAGTGAGACCCTCGATGTTGTGATAAAGGACCAACTAGAAATTAAGCATACACTGACTGAAATAAAGAATATTATACAGACTCCCAACAGCAGACTAGAGGATCGCAAGATTCAAGTCAAAGATTTGAAATACAAAGAAGCAAAAAACACCCAACCGGAAAAGCAAAATGAAAAAAGAATCCAAAAATATGAAGATAGTGTAAGGAGCCTCTGGGACAGCTTCAAGCGTCTCAACATCCGAATTATAGGGGTGCCAGAAGAAGAGAGAGAGCAAGATATTGAAAACCTATTTGAAGAAATAATGACAGAAAACTTCCCCTACCTGGTGAAAGAAATAGACTTCCAAGTCCAGGAAGTGCAGAGAACCCCAAACAAAAGAAATCCAAAGAGAACCACACCAAGACACATCATAATTAAAATGCCAAGAGCAAAAGACAAATAGAGTATCCTAAAAGCAGCAAGAGAAAGAAAGTCAGTTACCTACAAGGGAGTACCCATACGACTGTCAGCTGATTTCTCAACAGAAACTTTGCAGGCCAGAAGGGAGTGGCAAGAAATATTCAAAGTGATGAATACCAAGAACCTACAACCAAGATTACTTTATCCAGCAAAGCTATCATTCAGAAGTGAAGGTCAGATAAAGAGCTTCACGGATAAGAAAAAGCTAAAGGAGTTCATCACCACCAAACCAGTATTATATGAAATGCTGAAAGGTATCCTTTAAGAAGAGGAAGAAGAAGAAATTTGTAAAGATACAAATTATGAACAACAATACACATCTATCAACAAGTGAATCTAAAAATCAAGTGAATAAATAATCTGATGAACAGTATGAACTGGTGATTATAATAGAATCAGGGACATAGAAAGGGAATGGACTGACTATTCTTGGGGGGGGAAAGAGGTATGGGGGTGCGGGAAGAGATTGGACAATAATCGTGCACCTATAGATGAGGACAGTGGGTGGGGAGTGAGGCGGAGGTGGGGTGGGAACTGGGTGGAGGGGAGTTATGGTGGGAAAAAAGAGGAACCAGTGGCAAAGGGTAGCTGAATGGATACAAAAACATGACCCAACTATACGCTATGTACAAGAGACCCACCTCAAAACAAAAGACACACACAGGATGAAAGTGAAGGGATGGAAAAAAATTTTCCATGCAAATGGAAAACAAAAAAAATCATATCCGACAAAATAGACTTCAAAATGAAGGCCATCACAAGAGACAACAAAGGTCACTACATAATACTAAAGGGATTGATCCAACAAGAGGATATAACCCTGGTAAGCATATATGCACCCAATATACTGGTAGGTGCACCTAAATATATTTTAAAAACTTCTAGAGGACTTTAATGGAGAGATTGACAACAATACAGTCATAGTAGGTGACTTTAACACCTCTCTGACTTCACTGGATAGATATTTCAGACAAAAACTTAACAAGAAAACAGAGACTCTAAAGGATACACTGGACCAGATGGACTTAATAGACATTTATAGAACATTTCATCCCGAAGTTGCAGAATATACATTCTTCCCAAGTGCACATGGGTCATTCTCAAAGATAGACCACATGTTAGGACACAACACAAGTCTCTACAAGTTCAAGAAGACTGAAATCATATCAAGCATCTTCTCAGATCACAGTGGAATGAAATTAGAAATCAACTACAGTAAAAACACCCCAAAACATTCAAACACATGGAGGCTATATAGCACGTTTTTAAACAATGAATGGGTTACCAATGAGATCAAGAAAGAAATAAAAAAACTTCCTGGAAACAAATGAAAATGAACACACAACAACCCCAAATCCCTGGGACAAACTTTCAGTCAACATCATACTCAATTGGCAAACACTAAAACCATTTTTCCTGAGAACAGGAACAAGACAGGGATGCCTACTTTCACCACTCCTGCTCGACATAGTACTGGAAGTGCTAGCCATACTGATCAGACAACAAGAAGAAGTAATAGGCACCCAAATTGGAAAAGAATAAGTAAAACTGTCATTATTCACAGATGACATGATATTGTACATAGAAAACTCCAAAGATTCCATCAAAAAACTACTAGACTTAATAAATGAATTTGGCAATGTAGCAGGATACAAAATTAACACCCAGAAATCTAAGGCTTTTTTATACACCAATAATGAACTCACAGAAAGTGAAACAAACAAACAAAAAAAACCCCAAAACAATCCCATTAAGCACTGCACCAAAAAAATTAAGATACCTAGGAATAAACTTAACTAAGGAGGTAAAAGACCTGTACTCAGAAAATGACAGGACATTGAAAAAAACAGATAGAGGAAGACATAAATAAATGGAAGAATATACCATGTTCATGGATTGATAGAATCAACATCATTAAAATGTCCATATTACCCAAACCAATCTATAGATTCAATGCAATCCCCATTAAGACACCAATGGAATATTCACAGACCTAGAACAAACTCTCCAAAAATTCATCTGGAATAAAAAAGACCCCGAATAGCTGCAGCAATCCCGAGAAAGAAGAACAAAGTTGGAGGGATCACAATACCAGATATCAAGCTGTATAACAAAGCCACTGTTCTCACAACTGCCTGGTACTGGCACAAGAACAGACATATAGACCAATGGGACAGAACAGAGAACCCAAAAATTGACCCAAGCCATTATGCTCAATTGATATTTGACAAAGGAGGCATGAGCATACAATGGAGTCAAGACAGTCTCTTCAATAAATGATGTTGGGAAAATTGGACAGATACATGCAAAAAAAACGAAGTTAGACTACCAACTTACACCATACACAAGAAAAACTCAAAGTGCATAAAGGACTTAAACGTAAGACAGAAAATCATAAAAATCTTAGAAAAAGCCATAGGCAGCAAAATATCAGATATATGTCGTAGCAATATCTTTACCGATACAGCTCCTAGGGCAATGGAAACTAAAGAGAAAATAAACAAATGGGACTACATCAAAATAAAAAGCTGCACAGCAAAAGAAACCATCAATAAAACAACAAAAAAACCCACTGCACGGGAGAACATATTTGCCAATGTTATCTCTGGTAAGGGTTTAATCTCCAAAATTTACAGGGAACTCATACAACTTAACAAAAGGAAGATAAACAATCCAATCAAAAAAAGGGCAAAGGACTTAAATAGACACTTTTCGGAAGAGGACATACAGAAGGTCAAGAGACATATGAAAACATGCTCAAAGTCACTAATCATCTGAGAGATGCAAATCAAAACGACAATGAGGTACCATCTCACACCTGTCAGAATGGCTATCATTAATAAATCAACAAACGACAAGTGCTGGCGAGGATGCGGAGAAAAAGGAACCCTCATGCACTGCTGGTGGGAATGCAAACTGGTGCAGCCACTGTGGAGAACAGTATGGAGTTTCCTCAAAAAACTAAAAATGGAACTCCCATTTGACCCAGTGATCCCACTTCTAGGAATATATCCCAAGAAATCAGAAACCCCAATCAGAAAGAATATATGCACCCCTATGTTCATAGCAGCAGAATTTACAATAGCTAAGATTTGGAAACAGCCTAAGCGCCCATCAGCAAATGAGTGAATTAAAAAACTGTGGTGCATCTACACAGTGGAATACTATGCTGCTGTAAAAAAGGAGTTTTTACCATTTGCAACAGCATGAATGGAACTGGAGAGCATTATGCTAAGCAAAATAAGCCAGTCAGAGAAAGATAAATATCACATGATCTCACTCATTTGCGAAATATAATGAACAACATAAACTGATGAAGAAAAGTAGAGCCAGAAGAAAAAAAATATTTTAGAATATAATAGAAGTAATCCTGTTATTTGCAGATTTTTAATATTTCCTACAACTTTTGTGATATCATACTATGTTAGTACAGTTTTGGTAATATTATTATATTTAAAATCCTTTTTTCTTGAAATATTAATGTTTATTGCATGTAATATTATTATATTTAAGATCATTTTTCTTAAATAATTGGTGTTCATTGCATGTAACATTATTATATTTAAAATAGTTTTTCTTGAGATATTAATGTTTATTGCATGTAACATTATTATATTTAAAGTCATTTTTCTTGAAATATTAATGTTTATTCCATGTAACTTTATTATATTTAAAGTCATTTTTGTTGAAATATAAAAATAAAATAGTGTCTGGCACATGAGCACCCTGTGACAATTGTCACTGTTGTTATTTTTACTGGGCAAGAGGTTAGGATATGCCCTGTGTTTGGTAAATGGTCAGTAAATGCAATAAGTGCTACTTCCCCCCATCCTGCTCCTCCTTTCTGATTGTCTTCATGCAGCTCCTGCCACATGGTGGTCTGGAGTTCCAAGTTCAAGGTCTTGAAACCAGGCAACCAAGGGATCCGGGTTGCCTGTCACTACCAGAGCCAATTAAGCAGAGACAGAGTTGAATCACATCTGAGTATATACTCCAATAATGCTGGCAGTTCTGCCTCTCCCCATAAACTAGCTGCTTATATTGTGTAGAAGGAAAAAGATTACACAGGAAAGTAGGAATTACAGGCATGGGGAAGTAGGTCCGGTATACTGGCTACAGGTTACAGGCAATGTGGGTTGGGGGGTGGGTCGCAGAGGGTGCCTCCAAGGCCAGACTGTTTCAGCAATGAGGTTGTTAATCTTTCCGTGAAGATGGGCAGTTCTCGGAAAAGGAGAAGGGACTGCATTCCAGGGTTAACTCCCATGTCCCGGGGCGTACAACTCTCAGCAAGTTAGAATGTGCTTTTTTGATCAGAACAGAATAAGCATGGTTAACGGAGCATAATTAATATTTCTTATAACTATAGCTAGTTCCCATTATTCTATTTCTGCCCCTAACAATGTGAATTGGTCTTCCAGTCTCATCTGCCCAGCAAAGCTGCTGGATGGCCTCCTCTGCCCGGATGCTAAGGGTGGCCATGCAGCTGGCATGAGGAGGAAGTGGGGACAAGCACCAGCCAGATGTCCGCCTTGCAGTTAGGCCGAGCCTCCCCCATACTCCTTCCTCTTGCCCTCGCCCACAGAGGCTGTCACCCATGGGCACTGCATTTCCAGCTCAAACAGACACAGTGGGCTTCCAGCTCATGTCTTCTAGGACATCTGGACCCCTCCCATCCAGCCTAGCAACTCCCTCCAAATCTGCTGGCACCCTGTGCTGCCCACCGGTCGGCACAGCCAGAGAGGGACATCGTGCTAGGTGCACAGTCCAGCCGCGCACATGAGACCTCCCTCCCATCTCCCTCTCCTCCTTCCCCTGGTCCTACCAGTGCCAAGGGCCCTCGTTGTGGAGACAAGGCTTGGGCCTTTCTGTTCCCCCTGACACCTCCCACAATGTGGCCCTGTGACCCCTGTGATTGCAAACCAGAGCATGGCACTCTCTATAAAAACCTGAGAGTGGTCCCATGAAGTCTGAGCCTGGATCCCACAGGCCTGAGTGGACAGTGCTTCACACTGCCCCTCAGGTCACACTGGGCTTTCTGCTTCAATGGAGCCCTGTCTCCCTGGCACCCCCATCCCTGTGCCCAACTGCCCCTTCAGCTGAGGGACATTCCATCCATCCCTGAGAAGGTCACCCCTACCTCATACCCACGTCCTGAACATTCTGTTCCCCACACCCCCCATCACTCACCCAGCACACTGACACGGAATGACAAACGGGCCTCCTCATGACCTTTGGATCACTGGTCGCAGAGAAAAGGCCCTCCAAAACACAGGCACCAAAACCCAGAGGAGAAAATGAGAGGGTCGGTTGGAAGGAACTATGTCTTTCAAAAACAGTGTCCAAATTATGCCCAAGAATTCATTCTACTTTATAGTGAACAAGATGAGGGCTATCATGGAAATTACAGGCTAATTCTCTAAACAAAAAAAGAAATGAATTCACTGGGTTTTTTGGAGGGGGCATTTTTGCCCCTAAAACTTTATATTTAATAATTCACATGCTATATTTCAATAGGGTTCTGACACCACACAGTCATTTAGGGGGAGAGGGACAGATGCACACACACAAAGAAAATAAACAAAAAGTGCTTGGAAGGTATTTTAGATCAAATGATGTCCCCCCGAAAGATCAGTTAAAGTCCTGACGCCTAGTATTTGGAAATGTGATCATATTTGGAAATACAGCAGGTCCTTGAATAAAGTCGTGTCAGTCATTTTGTTATAACATCGATGAGAATGGAACTCTTGCTTATATCAATTAGCTTTTGATAAAATTAGTTTTGTTATAAATCATTTTGCTTAAAGTCATAGAACTTATTGCATTGAGGAGTTTACTATAGGGTCTTTGCAGATGAAAGCAAGTTAAGATGAGGTCACCCTGGAGTAGAATGGGCCCTAACCGAACGGCTGGTGACCTTATAAGATAAATTTGGACACAGAGACGGAAGATGGCCATGTGGATATAGACCTAGAAATCGGAGGGATGTGTTTTAGAAGCCAAAGAATGCCAAGGAGTGCCAGCAGCACCAGAAGCTGGAAAGGGGCAGGAAAGAGTCTTCCCTAGAGCCTTTGGAGGGAGCATGGACCTGCCAACTCCTTGATTTTGAATTTTGAACTCTCAGAACTGGGAGAGAATAAATTTCTGTTGTTAAGCCACCCAATTTGTGGGACTTTGTTCTGGTGGCTCAGGAAACCGTACATATGTCCTGGTCTGACTCATGTGATGTTCTGGTCTCTCCTCCTGGAGCACCCCCTCCTTCTTCACCAGTGGCCATTCTCCCCACGATCAATTATTCTTTGGACTGACCACCAAGTCTTCCTTTGTCAATAACTCATAGGCGTTTTCGTTTCCTCTCCACAGTCACTTCCTTCCACCACATAAAATCCCACCAAGTTGCAAGATTTGTCCTATCATTGTGTCAACATTATTTTTATGGATTATCTACAGCATTCCACAACCAGAGAACAGCTGATAAAAAAAAAATCACATGCCAGAGGTGCAGTTGGCACTGTAAAAACTTGGAGGACTATTTTTCTAAATCATCAATGTAATAGTAAGCAGTTTCCATGTTGTAAAACCCTAATTTCTCTCCACACTCAGAACTACCCTCCTTGCAGCTGTGACATCCCTAGGGATATTCCCAAAACTGCACATCAAAAAGATGAATGATGCAATAAATGCTATTGGGACAACTAGGAAAATAAAAGGTAAATCCATAGCTCACAATTGATCTCAGTATAAATTTCTGACAGATCAAAGTATCACATGTGCAAAATAAAATCATAAAAGTGCTAGGGGAAAAAACCACATGGGGGCCTTTTAAAAATAACAATTTGAGCCCTGACCAAATGTGGCTCAGTTAGTTGAAGTGTTGTCCCATGCACCGAAGGATCAAGGGTTCGATTCCCGGTCAGGGCACATATCCAGATTGTGGGTTAGATCTCCCATGGGGAGCATATGGGAGGCAACTGATCAGTGTTTCTCTCTCTCCCTTTCCCTTCCTCTCTCTACACTCAATTTTTTTAAAAAAGAGCTTCTATGTGTATTTTACCATTGTTTTTTAAAAAGAGCCTCTATAAATAAATTTTTAGAAGTCTGACAGCTAAAAAAAATTTCCCAAGAAAATAATAGCGATCCATCTTTTTTTTAAAGAGTGAGAAGAGGCTCAGCTTCATCCTGTTATGCAAAGAGCCAAGGTCCAGAAGGCTTCAGTGTATAGTGGAACCTCGGTTCTCAAACTTAATTCGTTTGGAAGGCTGTTCAAAAACCAAATCATTTTTTCCCATTAGAAATAATATACATTTAATTAATCCATTCCAGACCCTCAAATGATTCCCTGTTCTAACCTTTCTTATACATGGTACATGTCTAATGTACTGTTTAATCTGTAAATAAACACTTTAACAAAAAGGATGTGAAATGAAATTTTAACAAAAAGGAAATGAAATATATGGTAAAAAATGAAAATTTAATAATAATAAGCAGCAACCAAAGCAGAAAAAAACCCACAAAAATGTTCACAGCACAATTTTCTGATGTTAACAATGTGAGGTTTAGTGGTAAACTAACTCATACTGGCACATTCTCTCCTTTGTTTGTTGCCTGAGAGACACATGACTTGTCATACAGGTATCAGCATAAAAGGGTTGTCGGGTTGACAAGTGAATTGTTCAAGATGGGAGACAGTAGAGAACTGAGGTTTGACTGTTATTTCTTGCTGATAAAAAAAAAAAAAAAAACAACCTCAGAGGACTGGCTGTGAAAGACATGAGTTTATTAGGACCTACATGCTCAGGAGGGGAGGGGAGGGCAGCCTACTGGTGAAGTCTCTGCAACACAAACTTTCTCGCTACAGGATTATATAGAGTACAAAAAACAAAGTGAACAGAGTAATAATGTTTACAATCCAGGCTCACATCCAGAAACAGTTTCTTTTTGGTGATTTCTTGAATGAGGAGCTGGCCAGGCTCCCAAGGTTCCACAGGACACTCACAGATGGCCTTCATTATTCAGCATGCCCAAAGGGTGGGCGGGGGAGTTGGAACTTGGGAAGGGGCCTATGTTCTCACATATTCACATATCACACACTCCACCCCAACATGGGTACCATTCTTCTGCACTTCATATAATCTGCCCATTACCTCTTCCACAAACCCTGGAGAGGGACAAAAATGGGTGAGGCATTGTATCTATATACCACAGCAACAATATACAGCAAAAGAATAACAGAATTAGCCTGACGGGTTTGGCTCAGAGGATAGAGCTTTGGTCTGCGGACTGAAGGGTCCCGGGTTCGATTCCTGTCAAGGGCATGTACCTTGGTTGCGGGCATATCCCCAGTGCGGAAAAGTCTGAATCTGCCAGATGGAAATAATTAAGGTACCGACACGAATAAGTTTCTTAGGGTTATTTACTTGAATAGTAGTTGGCCATTTACCAGTTACGGTAGGTTGTATAAGCAAGTCCTGAGGAAGACTCTCCCCCCATGGGGCTGTGAGAGTGCACCAAAGGGTACAAATATATATTTATAGAACTAAATATATTTAAAGAACTAAAGGTAGTTCTTTTTTGAGTTTCCCAAGGCCAGGTTAATACATTAGCTCCATAATGTATGTCCTGGGTGCTGGCACAACAGGTTATTCTTCATTCCCCAGGAAGGTCTTACCTCAGGATCCATTATTCAAACTTGCACTTTCAGTAGAGATGCCCATGTCTACTGCAGCATCTGGAATGCTACAGGTCAATCTGGTAGGGCCTTTTTATTTACTTATGTTAATCCTCACCCAAGGATATTTTCCCATTGATTTTTAGAGAGACTGATAGGGAGGGGGAGAGACAGAGAGGAAAAAACATTGATGTGAGAGAGACACATCAATTGGTGGGTGGCCTCATGCACGCTCCATGACCAGGGCTGAGGACCAAGGTTGAGATTTGAGCCTGCAACCAAGGTACACTGTGGAGGTCAGTTTTCTCAGGCAGACAATTGCTATCCTGGTGGTATTTGGCTTGGGATAAGACAGTTGACCTACCCTATTGGAAAACACCTTGCACCTTGGTGTGGAGTTGGTGAAGCCCATTAAGAGACTGATAATAACAATTAGCCTCCAGGCAGAAGCAACTGCCCCACCCTATTCAAAAAACTCTCGCCACACCTGTGGAAAATTACCTGAAGGCTATTCAAGACTAAATCCAGCTCAGCCCACATGGCACAGTGGTTGAGCGTCAACCCCTGAACCAGGAGATCATGGTTCAATTCCCAGTTAGGGCACATTCCTGGGTTGTGGGCTCGTCCACAGTGTGGGGCATACAAGAGGCAGCTGATCAGTGCTTCTCTCTCATCATTGGTGTTTCTATCTCTCCCTCTTCCTTCCTTTTTGATATCAATAACAATTTATTAAAAAAAAAAAAAAAAAGACTGAATCCAATCAGTCTTCAGGCAGAGGCAGGTCTCTGGACACTTGGAGTCTTTGCCTGATCTACTTAGTCCAAAACATCTTTTGACACTATCCTGCACTAGATATTGAAAGGTGCAGATCTACCTAATACATAGTCACAAACCCTAACAGGCAGCCAAAATGAGGAGACAAAAAAACAATCCCCAAATGAAAGAACAAGAGAATTCTCCAGAAGAGAAGGTAAATGAAATGGAGATAAGAAATTTATCTGATATAGCGTTCAGAATAATGATAGTAAATATGTGCAACAGCATGAGAAAAGGTATAGTAACTATGAAAACAGAACAGTCAAAAATAAAGAATTACATAGCACAAATAAAGGAATACACAGCAGATTAGGAGATTAAAGGATTTAATCAGTGAATTAGAAGACAGGGTAGAAAAAAATTAGTTGATCATAGAACCAAAAAGAAAAACCAATTAAAAAACAGGAGGACAGGTTAAGAAAGTTGTGGGACAACATGAAATATAACAATATTTGCATAGTAAGTGTACCAGAAGAGGAAGAAAGGTAGAAAGAGATAAAGTTTTTGAAGAAATTATTGCAGAAAACTTCCCTAACCTGATGAAGGAAAAAGTCACACAAGTTCAGGATGTACAGAGAACCCCAAGCAAGATGAACCTAAAGAGGCCCACTCCCACACACATCATAATTAAAATGCCAAAAATTAAAGACAAAGGAAGAATCTTAAAGGAAGCAAGAGAAAAGCAAATGGTTAATTACAAAGGAGCTCCCATAAGGCTGACACAGGATTTCTCATCAGAAACTCAAAAAGCCAGAATGGAATGGCATGAAGTATTTAAGGTAATGGAAAGCAAGGATATGAGACCAAGATTACTATATCTAGCAAGGCTGTCATTCAAAATAGACAGTGAAATAAGACAATGAAAAAAAGGCTAAAGAAGTTCATCACTTGAGAGCATGAGGGGGGGGCGTTATGGGGGGATGAGGTCACATACGTAATACCTTAATCAATAAAGAAATTAAAGATTGAAAAAAAAAGAAGTTCATCACTGCCAAGCCAGTACTAGAAGAAATGCTAAAGAGACTGCTGTAATGAGAAGAAAAAATAGAGAAAAAATGTAGGCATACAGAATTAAAATGGCAATAAACAAGTACCTATCAATAATAACCTTAAATGTAAATGGATTAAATGCTCTAATCAAAAGACATAGGGTAGCTGAATGAATACAAAAACATGACCCAACTATATGCTGTCTACAAGAGATCCATCTCAGAACAAAAGACACGCATAGGATGAGAGTGAAAGGGTGGAAAATGTTTCCATGTAAATGGAAAAGAAAAAAAAGCTGGGGTAGCAATACTCATATCCGACAAAATAGGCCATCACAAGAGACAACAAAGGTCACTACATAAAGGGATCAATCCAACAAGAGGCTACCACCCTGGTAAACATATAGGCACCCAATATAGGAGCACCTAAGTATATAAAAAATACTTTGAGTGACTTTAAGGGAGAGATTGACAACAATACAGTCATAGTAGGGGACTTTAACACCCTGCTAACTGCACTGGATAGATCTTCCAGACAAAAATTTAACAAGTAAACTGTGACTCTAAAAGACACACTGGATTAAATGGATTTAATTGACATTTATAGAACATTTCACCCCAAAGCTGCAGAATATACATTCTTCTCAAGTGCACATGGGTCATTCTCAAAAATAGATCACATGTTAGGACACAAAACAAGTCTCTACAAGTTCAAGAAAATTGAAATCATATCAAACATCTTCTCAAATCACAGTAGAATGAAATTAGAAATCAACTACAGTAAAAAACACCCCAAAACATTCAAATACCTGGAAGCAAAATAGCATGTCATTACTGGTAAACAATGAATGGATTACCAATGAGATCAAGAAAGAAATAAAAAAAACTTCCTAGAAACAAATGAACACACAACAACCTCAAATCTCTGGGACACAGCAAAAGCAGTCCTGAGAGGGAAGTTCATAGCATTACAGGCATACCTCAAAAAAAAAAAACAAGAAAAATTAATAATGAACTATTTAACCTTACAACTTAAAGAATTAGAAAGATAACAACAAGAAAAGCCCAGAGTAAGTAGAAGGAAGGAAATAAAGATTACAGCAGAAATA
>NW_005871676.1:365115-367941 GCF_000147115.1 Myotis lucifugus | reverse complement strand
GAAATTGGATTTCCAATGAAGATCAAGAAAAGGAAATAAAAAAAAACTTTCTTAGAAACAAATGAACACACAACAACCCTCAAATCTCTGGGACACAGCAAAAAGCAGTCCCTGAGAGGGAAGTTCATAGCACTACAGGCATACCTCAAAAAAAACAAGAAAAATTTAATAATGAACTATTTAACCTTACAAACTTAAAGAATTAGAAAGAGAACAACAAGAAAAGCCCAGAGTAAGTAGAAGGAAGGAACTAAAGATTACAGCAGAAATAAATGACAGAGACTTTAAAAAATACAAAAATAAATAAATAAAATAAAATAAATGAAACCAAGAGCTGGTTTTTTGAAAGGATAAACAAGATTGATGAACCATTAGCCACACTCATCAAGAGTGACTCATCAACAAGTAGGTGGAGCAGCCTCCCCTGCAGACAGAGATGCAGATCTTTGTGAAGACCCTGACTAGCAAGACCATCACCCTTGAGGTTGAGCTTAGTGACACCATTGAGAATGTCAACGCTAAAATCAAAGACAAGGATGGCATCCTGCCTGACCAATACCATCTGATTTTTGTGAGCAAACAGCTAGAGGATGGCCGTACTCTCTCAGACTACAATATTCAGAAAGAGTCCATCCTGCACTTGGTGCTTCATCTGAGGGGTGGCATCATCGAACCCTCCCTCCACCAGCTCACACAAAAGTACAACTGCAACAAGATGATCTGCCACAAGTGTTACACCCACCTGCACCCCCACGCTGTCAACTGCCTCAAGAAGAAGTGCGGCCACACCAACAACCTGCACCCCAAGAAGAAGGTTAAATAAAGCCCCTCCACTAACTCCTTGGGTCCACAGGGCAGCCTGAACCTATCTGAACCTTGTGACCCTGGGGCCTCAATAAAGTTTCTCTTTTGTTGACTGGAGCAGTAAAAGAAGAAGGAGAAGGAGAAGGAGAAGGAGAAGGAGAAGGAGAAGGAGAAGGAGAAGGAGAAGGAGAAGGAGAAGGAGAAGGAGAAAAGAAAAAGAAACAAAGTGAGAGGACCCAAATAAATAAAATCTGAAACGAAGGCAGAGAAGTAACCATTGACACCACAAAAATATACAGGATTGTAAGAAAATACTACAAAAAACTATATGCCAACAAGCTGGACAATGTGGATAAAATGGACAAATTCCTAGAAAAATACAATCTCCCAAAACCAAATCAGGAAGAATCAGAAAACCTGAATAAGCTTATAACAACTGCGGAAATAGGAGCAGTGACTTAAAAAAACAAAAAAGCAAACAAAAACAAAACAAAACAAAAACCTCCCAGCAAACAAAAGCTCGGGTCCGGATGGCTTCCCAGGGGAGTTTTACCAAACATTCAAAGAAGAACTAACACCTATATCCTCAAACTATTACAAAAAATCCAAGAGGAAAGAACACTTCTAAGTTCTTTTTATGAGGCCAGCATTATCTTAATTCCAAAACCAGATATAGACACTACAAAGAAAGAGAATTACAGGCCAATATCCCTGATGAACATAGATGCTAAAATCCTCAACAAAATATTAGCAAATCACATCCAGCAATATATTAAAAGGATCGTTCACCATGTCCAAGTGAGATTTATTCCAGGCTCATGGCTGGTGAACACAGTGGCAGTGGCAGGAGCCTCTCCCACCTCCGCAGTAGCAGCGCTAAGGATGTCCGCCTACCGGCTTATGCCATCAGTTAGACATCCCCCAAGGGCTCCCGGACTACGAGAGGGCACAGGCCAGGCTGAGGAACCCTCCCCCCCAGTGCCTGAATTTCGTGCACCAGGCCTCTAGTATCAAAATTAAAAGCTTCTGCACAACAACAACAACAAAAATCAACAAAATGAAAAAGAATGCCACTAAATGGGAGAACGTATTTGGCAATGATACATCTGATAAGGGGTTAATAACCAAAATATATAAGACTAGAGGCCCGGTGCATGAAATTCGTGCACAGGGGGCATGGGGGTGTCCCTCAGCCCAGCCTGCACCCTCTCCAATCTGGGACCCCTCAAGGGATATCCGACTGCCCATTTACTCTCGAAATCCAGGACTGCTGGCTCCCAACCGCTCGCCTGTCTGCCTGATCACCACCTAACCACTCCCCTGCCAGCCTGATCGATGCCTAACTGCTCCCCTGTTGGCCCGATTGCCCCTACCTGCCCTCCCCTGCTGGCCTGGCCACCCCTAACTGCCCTCCCATGCCAGCCTGGTTTTCCCTAACTGTTCTCCCCTGCAGGCCTGGTAGCCCTCAACTGCCCTCCCCTGCAGGCCTGGTCTCCCCCAACTGCCCTCCCCTGCAGGTCTGATAGCCCTCAACTGCCCTCCCCTGCAGGCCTGGTCCCCCCCCCCCAACTGCCCTCCCCTGCAGGCCTGGTCGCCCCCAACTGCCCTCCTCTGCCGGCCCGGTCACCCCTAACTGCCCTCCCCTATAGGCCTGATCACCCCCAACTATCCTCCCCTGCAGGCCTGGTCCCTCCCAACTGCCCTCCCCTGCTGGCCTGATTGCCCACAACTGTGCTCCCCTGCTGGCCATCTTTTGTCCACATGGGGGCAGCCATCTTGTGTGTTAGAGTGATGGTCAATTTGCATATTACCTCTTTATTATATAGGATACTCATACAACTTAACAAAAGGAAGACAAACAATCCAATCAAAAAATGGGCAAAATGCCGAAACCGGTTTGGCTCAGTGGATAGAGCGTCGGCCTGTGGACTGAAAGGTCCCGGGTTCAATTCCGGTCAAGGGCATGTACCTGGGTTGTGGGCACATCCCCAGGAGGAGATGTGCAGGAGGCAGCTGATCGAT
>NW_005871676.1:357200-363737 GCF_000147115.1 Myotis lucifugus | reverse complement strand
ATGTACCTTGGTTGCGGGCACATCCCCAGTAGGGGGTGTGCAGGAGGCAGCTGATCAATGTTTCTCTCTCATTGATGTTTCTAACTCTCTATCCCTCTCCTTTCCTCTCTGTAAAAAATCAATAAAATATATTTTTTTAAAAAGAAAAAGAAAAGAAGAGACATACAGACAGACACACAGGGATACTCCAGAGTCAGACAGACACTTCCATACACATGCACACATGCACCTAGAATAGATACACACCCAGACAATTACAGAGACATAAAGACACAGAATACAGAGAAACACACAGAGACCCAGCAGGCAGACAGACACACAGACACTCAGCAAGCCCTCTTCCTGAAACCTTTTTCCGACAATCCCTATTTCTTGTCTTGTCTATCTCATCATCTCTGCCCCTAATAGATATTTATGAAGCACCCACTGTGCAGTGGGCCCTGTTCTAGGCGTTAGCATCACAGGGCAATCAAAGCAGAGTCCCTGCCCTTGGGAGACAGACACTGTCCAGGGAGGCTGCCAGTGCAAGGATCAATACTGAGCAAGAGGGTCCTGGCCAGGTTTGCTCAGTGGTTACAGCTGCGGGTTCAATTTCTGGTTAAGGGCATGCACCTGGGACTTGATCCCTCTCAGGACTGCTTTTGCTGTGGGATTAAGGACTTGATCCCTGACCCAGGTTGGGGACGCATGTGGGAGGCAGCCAATCAACGTGTCTCTCTCACATCGATGTTTCTCTCTCTCTCTCTCTCTCTCTCTCTCTCTCTTCCTCCCTCCCTTCTACTCTCTCTAAATAAATCAATAGGAAAAATATCCTCAGGTGAGGGTTAGGGTTAAGTAAACAAATTTTAAAAAATACTGAACAAGAGGCAGGAGGACTGGGGAGCCATCATGGGGATGGCAGGATGGAGGAGCTGGGGGCCTTTGACTAAAGGCCCAAGGAAGTGAGTGAGGGGGCTTTGCAGGCATGCAGGAAGAGCATTCCAGGCAGAGGGAACAGCCAGTGCCGAGGCCTTTCCAGTCCTCATTCTTCCCCTCTAATCCCCTCCCCTAGTTTCTACTCAGGCCATTTAGAAGGGGAAGGGATAGGATAGGCAACTGGAGAAAGTGGTCCCTCCAGGTATCAGCCCCCTGGTGGGCCTGGTTACCTTCCATTCCACAGATGGGACATCCACGGGGCTCAGAGAAGCTGTGTGACACACCTGAGGCCACACAGCACAAATGGGGGCCCAGGTCTATCTGAACTGGGGGCCTCTGACTTCAGGGAGTAGATTCACCCCTATTGAGGGCAGGAATTTTTTTTCCAATTACAGTTGACATTCAATATTATATTAGTTTCAGGTGTACATCATAGTGGTTAGACATTTATATAACTTACAAAGTGATCCCCCAATAAGTCTAGTACCCACCTGGCACCATAAATAGTTATTACAATATTATTGACTATATTTCCTATGCTATATATTATATTCCTATGAGTATTTTTAACTACTAATTTGTACTCTTTAATCTCTTCACCTTTTTCACCCAGTCCCCAGTCCCCCACCCATCTGGCAACCATCAAACTGTTTTCTGTATCTGTGAGTTTGTTTCTGTTTCGTTTGTTCATTTATTTTACTCTTTAGATTCCAAGGGCAAGAATCTTGATTGGCAAAGTCTGGGCTAGACAGGACAGTCAGGCCCTGGGACAGCAGACACCTGCCCTGCATGATGCGCTGGAGTGTGAGTTACTTAACTGGATAGATACTGCAGGGCCCAGAGAGGCAGTAACAGACAGACATTCAGGGCTTCAGTCCCCAACCCTCCAGAACAGGAGAGCATCAGCCCCGGAGAGGGGGCCAGCCCAGAGCTGTGATAATTTGGAAAATGAGTCAACTTGGGGAGGGAGGGGGGTCTGATAGTAGAAGCAGGACTGTGAATAGGGGGCTCAGATTCTTATGAGTCTCCTATGGCTACAATAACAATCATCACACATGTATTATCTAATAGTTCTAGAGATCAGAGGTTCAACAGGGGTCTCACTGAGATAAAAATCAAGCTGTCTGTAGAGGTTTGGTCCTTCTGGCGGCTCGAGGGGAGAATGTTCTGTGCCTCTTGCAGCTTCTAGAGCAGTGGTTCTCAACCTTCCTAATGCCGCGACCCTTTAATACAGTTCCTCATGTTGTGGTGACCCCCAACCATAACATTATTTTCGTTGCTACTTCATAACTGTAATTTTGCTACTGTTATGAATCGTAATGTAAATATCTGATATGCAGGATGTATTTTCATTGTTACAAATGGAACATAATTGAAGCATAGTGATTAATCACAAAACAATATGTAATTATATATGTGTTTTCCAATGGTCTTAGGCGACCCTTATGAAAGGGTCGTTCGACCCCCCAAAGGGGTCTCAACCCACAGGTTGAGAACTGCTGTTCTAGAGGCTGCCTGCATGCCGTGGCTCATGGTCCCTTCCTCCATTTTCAAAGTCAGCAGCATAGCATCTTCTAGTCTAGTCTCTCTAACCCTCTTGCCTCTCTGTCATAGGACACTGGGCCCATCTGGATAATCCAAGATCATCTCCCCATCTCCAGATCCTTAAAATCAAATCTGCAAAGTCCCTTTTGCCATATAAGGTCACATAGTCACAGGTTCCAGGCATTAGGACTCATGGACATCACTGGATAGCTATTTTCCACCTATCATAGAGTTCGGAGTCCATGGTCCAGCTTCCAGGCCTGGCCATGATGGCCCCAGGGTCTGAAAATGGACCATGTGGCTGGGACAAGCGGACTGACAAGCAGTAGGGACAAGGAGATCTTCGGGGAGTCACCTGGATCCAGGCTTATCAGCCTCCTCCATCCTACCTCCTTGTTCCTGTGAAGCCCTGGAAGGGAGGAAGAGGAGGCAAGGAGCTCCTTCTCTCTCCTCAGGTCTGAGCTCTGGACTTTCCTAGGGTCCCCTCCCAAAACACCCCACACTGAACTGGCCAGGCCAGCTTAGAAACAGCCCATTGCCCCATTCCCACTAACCAGGCCCTGGCCTTCCCTGAATTCCCCCAAACCCTGACAATTTTATCTTTAAATCCCTCTGGCGTCCCTCCTTTCATTCTGTCTGCAACCTCCATATCAGATCCCAGCTGCTCTCACTGCCCACTCATTTTAAATCTGACCTGCCTGAGTCTAATTTTAAATTGTGCCTCGCCCTAGCCAAATTGACTCAGCGGTTCTCAACCTGTGGGTCACGAACAATGAAAATACATCCTGCATATCAGATATTTACATTACGATTCATAACAGTAGCAAAATTACAGTTATGAAGTAGCAACGAAAATAATGTTATGGTTGGGGGTCACCACAACATGAGGAACTGTATTAAAGGGTCGCGGCATTAGGAAGGTTGAGAACCACTGACCCTCCAATCCAGCTTCTCTCAGAGCGTCGGCCTGCGGACTGAAAGGTCCCAGGTTCGATTCCAGTCAAGGGCACATGCCTGGGTTGCGGGCTTGATCCCCAGTAGGGGGCGTGCAGGAGGCAGCCAGTCAATGATTCTCTCTCATCATTGATGTTTCTATCTCTATCTCCCTGTCCCTTCCTCTCTGAAATCAATAAAAATATGTTAAATAAATAAATAAATGGTGCCTCTCCAGAGAGAGCCTTTGAGGGCCTTTCGACACTGGCCCCACCCTACTGTCCTCTCCTCATTCACTTCCAGACCCTGACTCAGCTTAATCCCTACCTACTCATTTCTCTGAGGTCACCTCCTCCTGCAGGAAGCATGCTCATGGAAGGGGGATGGGGGACCAGGAAAAGGAGAGTACCTCCCACCTGAAATCTTCCCCTGGCCCTGGCTCACCCCATCCGCTTTGGAGGGCCTCTCGCTGCACTTCACCCACAATCTGCCACTTGTCCCCATTCAGGGGGAGTCATACACATGACTGTCCTGTTCTGAGCAGCCCTGTGCAAGGCATGTGATACAAGACAGTTCCTAGTGGCCACAACTGAGAAAAGTTAGTTTCCTTTTCTAATATGCAAAGAAGTTCTTGGCTGGAGGGGAAAAGAATGAGTGCAAGTGGAGGGTGGGGCAGAAGTGGAGGTGGGGGGGTCTTTGGAGGGGACTGAGGCCTGAGGGAGATAGTGAGGGGGGCAGCAAATGCAAGGCCAGAAGCTGGATTGGAGGGTCAGGTTCTTCCATACTTGCAACCAAGGCCTCTGCACCACCCCCCTCCACTTTCTATGTGTGGAAATCAAATATCAGTGACCCAAAGCAACTTGCCTAGGGGCCCCACAGTTCAGAAAATGAGGACTTCCCCCACCTCCCGGGATCTGCTTCAGGGAGAGGCTTTTGTCCAAAGGTGAGGCTACTTGCCCAGATAACGCCGGCTGGCCAGCGGCTCTGGAACCCCCTGGCCTCCAACTGGCAACAGCTGGACCCTGAGTGCCAGGTGAGCCTCAGGTGTGCAGAGAAAACTGGATTGTCCTCCATTCACACTTTAGGTTCCAGCTGCCAAGAGGGGGCCCAGCACCTTCCTCTGTTGCCCTCTGCTGGGCTACCTGACCCTTACACCCCACCCAACCGCAGACCTTTTCTTTTTTTCTCAAACTTCTTAAATTTATTGAGACTTGTTTTGTGTCCTAACATGTGGTCTATCCTAGAAAATGTTCTGTGTGCACTTGAAAAGAATGTCTATTCTCCTGCTTTGGGGTGGAATGCTCTGTAGATATCAATTTAGTCCATCTGATCTAGTGTGTTATTTAAGGCTGCTGGTTCCTTGCTGAGTTTGTCTGGAAGATCTATTCACTGATGTCAATAGGGTGTTCAAATCCCCTACTGTGACTCCAACCCGCAGACTTTGCCCGGCTGCCCTCCACGCCTCCCAGCCTCCAGAATGGCCTCTGGGCGCGCCTGGGCCCCACGCACCACGAACTGGATCCACATGGCCTGCGAGCTGGGACAGGACCCTAGACTCCAGGTACCGAGGCGGCCTCTGAGGCCTGAGGCAGTGTCTGGGCCTCCTCTGCAACGCCCAGTCGTGCGCTTCGGCAGATCAGGGCGCCTCCGAGTGTTGGCAGGTGCACGGGTCAGAGCCGGGTCAGAGCCGGGCCAGAGGGGACTCCGGCGGGGGCCCGGGGTACGAGTGGCGAACGCAGGAGAAGCAGGGGCCAGACTTTAGCGCGCGGCGTACTGGGCCGTATTCAGAGGCGAGCGGTAGGTTCCGGCGAGAAATCTGAGGCTGGATCGCAGCCAAGAAAGCCTCGGGGCGGGGCCGGCGGCGGGGAGGGTCTGTGGCCGGTTGCCGAGAGGGAGCCGAGCGCCGCCAGGATCCAGCGTCCCGCCGCCCCCGCCCCCAGCCCCGCCCTTCCAGGCCCCGCCCCGCACCCCCTCCAGCCTTTTCCCGCGGCCCCAGCCGGCGCCGTGCTGAGTCCGGCTACCTGGTGCTCCCTGCGTGTTTCTCTGTTTGGCGTGCGGACCCCAACCCGGTGAGCTCGGCCGCCCGCCCCCCAGGTAAGCGAACCTCCCGCGCCCAGAACGCCGTCCCAAACGCCACCCTCGCGGCCAGCGCCCGCCCCCTCCTCCACAGCCATGGGCGGCCCCGGCCCGGCCCCCCACGTGACTCAGTTTCGGGCCCCCCAGCGCCCCTGCCCCCGGACGGCATCTTGGGGCTTCCATCTGGGTCCCAGGGCCCGGGGCTGCCTCCCGAGAGAGCGCTGCTCCCTGGAGGGCCCCGGGCGCCGCGCGCTCCCGGGGATGCGGCTGCGACGCGGCGGGGGGGACTGGGGCAGCCTGGCACCGTGACGCGAGGGAATCGCTGTGGACGCGGGGAGCGCGGCGCGAGTGTCTGTCCCTCACCCGCGAACCCATCCGGAGCGACTCCCGGGTGCCCCCGACGTGCCAGAGTTGGGGGTGCAGCCGGGGCCGCAGAGGCTGCTAGGAACCGCGTAAACAGAAACCGACCATTCTAGTCCCTGCTGAGTGCGGGGAAGACTACGCATCAGGGCGATGGGGTAAGTCAAGTCCGGGAGGGCTTCTCGGAGCAGGTACCGTCCGGGCCAGAGTAACCAGCCAGCGAGGGCTTTTTAGGCCCAGGAAACGGCAAGATTCTGAGGTAGGGCCCAGCCTGGTGTGTCTGCAGAGCGGAACAGAGCCAGCGTGGCTGAAGCGCGGGGAGTGGAAGTGGGAGAGGTTGGCCCGGGCCTCGAAGATGGGTGGCAGGAGTGTGTGGTTTCCATTTTCAAGCCTGTGGGGTCCCCAGAAGGCTTAGAGCAAAGTGGGTGCGGTAGTCTTAAGAAGACCCAGCAGCTGCTGTGGGCAGAACAGAGGGGAGGAGGCTGCTGCTTGGGGCCGGACTGGCAGGGGTGGTGGAAACGAGGTGAATTGGGGGTTAATTTTGTCAGAACATCATTATCTCCTCCCCGCCTAAAAAGGGGGCCAGAAGGAAAGTGCCCAGAGGAGATTGCCGGATTGGCAACCGGGGATCAGGAGGGTACTTTCAAGGCAGCGACTGGAAAGCCGACGAAAAAACTAGGGGGGGGGGGGGGGGGCGGAGGAGGGCCT